>NC_142735.1:7300000-7307500 GCF_051943395.1 Hippocampus bargibanti
ACTGTAACAAATATCTTTTCACTATTTTGTGGGGCAAATGTTGTCGTTGTAAACAAAATAGGCAAATGAATTATGTGAAATCGGAATTTGTGTGAACATTATCAGAGTGCAAATGTGGTAAATGGTGTACGGTGAAACATGGTTTCACGGAATATATATTTTTTATTGTACAAAGGCCACCTTCCTGTTGGTAATTATATGGACCCTAATACCCAAGGCATCAGAATCAATCAGAATCAGAATCAGAATACCTTTATTCGTCCCACAATGGGGAAATTTGCAGTCCACAGCAGCAATTGAAAAGGGATGGAGTTGGGGTGGGGTGAGAGGATAGAAAACAAGATATTCTAAGCATAACAAAATAAAAATGTCAACTTGCACACTAAAACCACACACACACGCACACACACACACACACACACACACACACACACACACACACACACACACACACACACACACACACACACACACACACACACACACACACACACACACACACACATTACAAAAGTTCTCCAAGCAGCTACATGTTACTACTGAGAATGACTAATTGGTGAGAATGACTGAGAATGCCATATTTCCTCGGTTGTACTCCCTTGTGCCATATGTGCCAGACACAGAAAAGCTAACGAATAACAACAAAAAAAAGTTGTTACGAGCTTTCGTGATTGAACAGGTCAGCAAGCAAACCGGCTTGGTTGTGGGCAGTGAATATGAATTGAAAATGTTGATTAGCCACGGTTAATTTACAGTTTAACATGGCATGCAAAGCTTTTTAGGCTTCCATTTAGTGAAAGCATGTTTGATAAAACAGGGCGGCCCGGTAGCCGAGTGGTTAGCACACCAGCTTCACAGTGCAGAGGTCGCCGGTTCGCGTCCCGGTCCGGCCTCCCTGTGTGGAGTTTGCATGTTCTCCCCGGACCCGCGTGGGTTTTCTCCGGGTCCTCCGGTTTCCTCCCACACTCCAAAAACATGCATGGCAGGCAGATTGACCACTCCAAATTGTCCCTAGGTGTGAGTGTGAGAGTGACTGTTGTATGTCTTTGTGTGCCCTGCGATTGGCTGGCAACCAATTCAGGGTGTCCTCCGCCTCGTGCCCGAAGACAGCTGAGATAGGCTCCAGCAACCCCCGCGACCCTAATGAGGAATAAGCGGTACGGAAAATGAGATGAGATGTTTGATAAAACTCAGTATTCCTATCAGATGAAAGGGCCAAATTATGCCTTGTTTGGATTTTCATGGTAATAATTGAGAGCTGTCAAATTGTGCTAAGCACACACTCATTCACACAGGCGAGTTCCCATTTCAATCACCATCATTCACTGCTTTTGCGCCAGTCAGGTCAAACTATTGTCAGTTGTATTTAAGGTACAACAAGCAATCTCTGTCCTGAGATAAATCCCAGATGGGAAGCCCAAACTTGGCACGAGGACACAGCAGATGCATCCAACAGTAATCAGTATGCGAGAACAGAATAGTATAAAAACATGGATGCTGAAGAGGGAGAAGGTAGAACATGTGGCCTACGCAGCATGCTGTGATCAAACAAATAGAGACACACTAGTCATTTTGAGAAAACATTGAGGCCACGTGTCACATATATATACCCTTCATGGTGTCCAAGGTCTGTCTCAATGTCTCATTCCAGTTGGATAGAGCTGTAAATCTAAGATATCTGAACCACTTCTACTCGGTCATCAAGATAAATCAGAAAAAATAAAAAGTCAAACCTCAGTAGTTATTGCAAGACACAACTAGAAATGCATTCATGCGAGTACCAGCCTTTGCCGAGGTAGGAAAAAAAACTAACACATATCAGTGTTAATCATTTCTGGAAAAAAAATAATTGAAATCCAACCATTTTACTACACGTACAGTAAGTAAATAAGAAAAACTGCATGACGGTTAACTACCAAATCTCAAGGGACATTTTGAAGCTAATACTATGTTTGATCGATCGATCTATCTATCCATCAATCGATCCATCCATTCATCCATACATCCATCCAAAATGCTAATGTAGGTCAGAGAGAACATAAATATGAGCTGTGCAGTGTACTCTTACCTTAATGAAGTTACAGACCAACATGTAATAATACTCAATTCTCTTGGTCCGCACAGTGCTGCAAAGCCAAATGATGTAGGCATTGTTCTTGAATGATTGAATGTGTGGTAGACTTGAAAACAGATGGGGCCATTGACATTCTGGCACAGGAGGGTTGACAGTCCCATTTAGAACAAACAGCAGTGAGTGAAAAACATTTCTATTTCCATATATTTGTGTTAATTAACATAAAATGCTATTGCTATGCCTTGGCAACACTTTTCACAAAGTTTCTTAGAAATAAACGTTTTTGCTCAGCCCTGCTAACGACAATGCAATGCAGCCAATTCACAGGCTTGAAAACAACCGGCCACCCATCCATATATAAAATAATTTCCTGTCCACTCAAACTGTCCTTTTGTGCAGTATCTTCAAAGTCTCTTAGTTACGGAACTGCCTGCAACTCAACAGACAAAGACTGGTCACATGCTTCAGGCTCTTGCTGCTCTCTCATCATGGACAAACTGTCTTTTAATTAGAACAGGACAGGCTAAAATGCCTCTCAAAGTGGCAGCTATGCTGGCCGGGGCAATTTCCCCATCAAAGCAATATATGGGCAGAGGACATGGCGGTTAAGTTAGCAATGGAGAGAGTACCTTCCAATTTAATGTTTGCTTAGCATCTGCCGTCAGCACACAGCTCAAAAGGAGCATATCATATCGACCTACAATATTTATTTTGTACATGTATGGCTGCTTTTTTTTCTTGTAACAAGTATGACTTTTCAAATAGTTTAACTTTTTATGATTTATTTAACCATAATTTTGCGCTGTAAAGGACTTTTTTTACATAACAAAATACAAAACTATACAGGTGTACTGTACTGTTCTTGGGCCACAAAAAAGTGTAATGTAATGAACAAATAGGTCTAATGGATGATTTCCGATGTGTTGCCTTTTGCAGTGTTTCAAAACTAAATTTGCAGTCTTTCTTGGCTGAAATTAAATTTTAACCTACATATATTGTACCTTGGCTAACAAGTAAAGCAGAAATGCATGCGTCTTCCTAAGACCTTTTGACTTCTACAACTGTCAATAACAGTTAATGAGTTAAGGAAGTTTAAAATCATTCTACAGTGTTTTTGGCTTCTGCAAGCATACATTCCACCAAGCAATTTCCAATTTTCAATGTGAGTGATGTCTGGGAGCGTTATGTCCGGCTGCGGTTGCATGAGAACAGAGAGTGGAGTGCATCCCCCCAGTGAGGCAGAAGGAAGATCAGAGATCAGCCTGTACACAGACGGTGCACATCTCTATTTGTGTCTGGGCTGAAAGCAAAGAAATCAGGTGATTAAAAAGTGAGTGAAAAAATACCATTAGAGGACAATGCATGACTTTTTGCTAAATAGTCAGAAGTACGTGCTGCCCCTTCTTTGGAAAAGTTGGTGGATGGTGCCCCTCTTGTGTCACTTCCCATAGGTTCAACGCAGTGTTGACGTGTGCAGGTATGTGTGTGCCCATTGATTAAATATTAAGACTGAGCTGTCAGATTCGCTTGAGAGGAACTTTGCTTCCAGGCACGTCCACCTCAAGCTCTTCGGGTAAGGTGAAGAGGTTCAAACATTCTAGATCTGAGGGGAAAACCAAATCGCTCCCTCTCCAGTGATGCAGAGAGTGAACATTTCACAGGGAAGGAAAAATTCTGCTCTTCCTCCCACATCTTTTTGCTCGAGTCATCTGTCCAAGTCTGAGAGAGGAGGGTAGAGCGAGAGACTCATTCAGCAGCCATTATCAAGAATACACAACATTTTTTCATTTGTGTTTGTTTTCAGATACAATGACAGCAGGAAGTTTGGTTAGCTTTTGTTGGTCAGGTGTGTTGGCTTGACCCTTGTCTTTTCGAACGTATAAGTGCTTGAGAGACAGCGGTCAAACCCACACAAATGCTGACATATTCACACATGGGAGGCTTAGACCTAATCTCAGACACAAAAAGGCAACCTTAGATGAGTGATTAATAATCAAAATGAATTTTATCTGTGTAGTCTTTAAAAAACACACTCAAAGGTACTTTGATAAGGTTAAGACAAAAGAACCAAAAACAAACACAAAAAAAGACAATAAGAAATAGGCCATAACATAAAAACAAAGAATAAGACAATTGAAACATTAAAAACAATACGGGTTCATAAAATATCATGTTATAATGTGTAATTTCAGGTTAAAAGTAGACCTGAAGGCCTGGTTTTTAGAACAGGGGAGTGTGTGAGTTTGTCTGAGATGAGGGAGAGAGATGGAGGGTGCGGCGATGGAGAAGGTTCTCTCTTTCTAGGTCTGTGCTTGGTTCGGATGGGAGGGTTGAGGAGGTCAGTGAGGTAGGATGGGACAAGGTTAAAACTGATTAAAATGGATTTCTTGCAGTGGTCCAAAAAGTATAAAAGGCATTTCAAATAGTGCTTTGGTAATCCTCGGAATCTTGGAGAGCAGAGGAATTTGTTCCAGTGTGAACTATGACTCTGGATGTGGCAGTAAGTGCCTACAGCAGGCAGGAGTGTTTGTCCAGAATGTCGGAGACCGTGGCTCCAGGAAAACAGTGTGTGGTTGCACCAAAAATAACAGATATTCCCAACTATAGAATCCCAGACTATTTGTGTAGTCCCCTCTAACAGGTGGAAGAAGGGGAGGCGTGGTGGAGGATGAAGATGGATAATGCAGAGAAATTTATGCCAGGCAAAGCAATGACGGTGTGAAGAAAGATGTGGAGCGGCAGGTCACAGGGTAAGGCAAGGACTCAGGTATGAAAAGAGGTGGAAGCAGAGGTTCCTGGTGTTTGCTGGGCTCATGTGCGGGAGATGAAAGCAGGGACTGGCAGTCTGCGCACAGGAGAGGGAAGTTGTGGATGTTCAGGACCCCTATTTAGTTTCCAGATGGATGTTGCAATGATTGAGAGCAGAATCAGAAAGCCTTTAATAATCCCAGAATAGGGAAATTCGCAGTCCACAGCAGCAATTTGAAAGGGGATGGGGTGGGGGGTGAAAGGATAAAAAACAAGATATTCTAAGCGTAATAAAAATGATGATGAGTGGTTTCCTCTTTTGCTGCAAGAGTGGACAATTGACCAAGGTTCGTGGTAGGATGGAGTGTAGCTGACGAATGTTTTCGGCCTGTCCCGATCCGTGAACAGGGGTCATCCTTGATGGTAGGACTGTGATGTGTGTGTGTGTGTGTGATGTGATGTGTGTGTGAGGATGTGATGTGGTGTGATGTGGTGTGTGATGTGTTGTTGGTGGGCCAAAGACAATGGTATCTACAGTAAAGTCTCGTTATATCGATATTCAAGGGAGTCCGAAAAAATATCGATATAACCGGGACTATCGATATATCCGACCCTGTTTGCATGTAATTTTCTCCGTGCGTGCATAGAAATAGTATCGATATAACCGGGACTATCGATATATCCGATATCGATATAACGAGACTTTACTGTAATTGTTTTTTGGGGTCTGGATTTGATCGATTCTCCTTCCAGTTCTGTGATTTTTTCTTTCTGTCTGATGGGAGCAGTTGATGCAATCAGACAGAGAGGTTAGTGGAGCCATGCATATGAGATATACTATGCTACGCCAGAATATGGTAAAATTGTTCCTTAGTAAGGGTACTCAATTGATAACCGCACTATGATTTTGTGGTTTGTGTGCTTAATTTCAGTGCAGGTGAGTGAGTTTAGTGCTGGGGTGTCAGGTATATCAAAAAATATGTTAAACCCCTACACACACGCACACACACACACACACACACACACACACACACACACACACACACACACACACACACACACACACACACACACACACACACACACACACACACACACACACACACACACACGCACACGCACACATACACATATATGAATGGGTTGAATGCAATATTTTAATTTTGTGTAACCTCTGTGTGCATGTGTTCATGACAGTGATTTCAATCTTATTCTAATCTCACAGGTTTGCTCGTAAAATGAAACAAATTGATTGCACCATAAACACGTGACATAAACCTCTAAAAATGTTTTATGATTACTGTGCTATGAATAACTGTTTTTATGAAAAAATAGCTGGTGGTTAAAACAAGCATTAAGGCCAATGCAGGATCAGACTCTTCACTTTCTCCCAGTGTATTGTTTAATGTGTTAAATCTTGGATAAGAAGCGAAACGTCCGACACCTTCAAAGAAGTACAGATGACGGCTGAAGAAACCTTTTCATCGATTTACCACTCCTGTATGACTGAGAATTTACGCAAACATATATAATATGGTTTTATTTATAATATTTTCCATGGAGTTGCAAGCTGTGAATATTTTCATCAGCTTGTAAGAATAGGTAGCAGATATGTCAGGGTTTTACTCACATTACTGGTTGTTAGTCGGAATCTTATTCGGCTAAGGGTTGGACTACGACAAGGCTGCCCTATGTCACCGATTCTGTTCTTAACATTTATGGAAAAAAATATATATTGGCGCAACCAACGGGTCCAATTTGGTAGACCCAATGTTTCATTTCTGCTTTTTGCAGATATGTTTCTGTTGGCTTCTACAAGAAGGGGGCTCAAACTATCAATGGAGCAGTTTGCATTACAGTGTGAAGCACCATCATCACCTCCAAATCTGAAAAAAATGGAGTTGAAGTATCTTGTTCGGATTGAGGGCAGGAGGGAGCGGGATATAAACGAGCCAACTGGTGCCGCATCAGCTGTGATGCAAAATATTGGATCAGTCTGTCATGGGAAAGAACGAGCTGACCCAGAAGAGATGCTCTCAATTTATTGGTCGAACTACATTGCTACTCTCACCTATGGTCACGAGCTATGGTTCATTACTGAAAGAACAAAAACCCAGATACAAGCGACTGAAATGTTTGCAAAGTTTCCGGGATTTTCTTGAGAGATAATGTAAGAATCTCAGTCATCCGGGAAGGGCTCAGAATCGAGCCGCTTTTCAACCACATTGAGAAGAGACAGATCAGGTGGCTCTGATTAGGATTTCTCCTGGACGCCTCCCAGGTGAGGTGTTCCGGGTATGTTCGACTGACAGGATGCCTCGGAGACGACTCAGGACTTGCTGGAGCGACTATGTCTTCCAGCTGGCCTCGAAACACCTCAAGATCTTCCAGGAAGAACTCTGGGCTTCCCTGCAAAAGTTGTTGCCCCTGACATCCGGGCCTGGATAATCGCTCAAAATTGGATGGATGGACAGATGGATAGATGGGTGTAGAACCAATTGTCTTATACTGTACATCAGGACAAATATGGACAATCAAAAAGGACAAGTAAAATTGCTGTGTAATGGACAGACTGTAGGAACTGAACAGGAATAAAATGCTTTGAAAACTTTTAAAAGATAGTTCGATCAAATGACAACAAAAAAGTTATTCTGTGCACTTTCCTTACTTACCTTTAA
>NC_142735.1:7312500-7427500 GCF_051943395.1 Hippocampus bargibanti
GACTATTACACCCGCGCTGCAAGAAGGAGAGGTACCGCTGCTCGTTCCTACCGACTGCTGTCAGGCTTCGCAATTCTCAATGATCACATGTGAAAAAAAAAAACTGGACATTTGTATATATGGGTTGATGCAATATGCCTTTCTTGAAAATTTTACTTGCACTATGTACAGTTTTTTTATGAAACGGTTTTGCACATTTACATTTGCACAGTATACAGTTGACATTTTTATTTTGTTATGCTTAGAATATCTTGTTTTCTATCCTTTCACCCCCCACCCCATCCATTTTCAATTGCTGCTGTGGACTGCAAATTTCCCCATTGTGGGAGGAATAAAGGTTTTCTGATTCTGATTCTGATTCCAGCAGCAGGCCTTGGTGCCTTTTCAAGCTTGATAACAATGACTCTTTTTGGGGTGTTCTTGTAGTTTCTGCAGTGTGGTGTACTTTTTGAGAGTATGGCTCACTTTTGAATTGTTACAATGGTAATACCTGTAAAATAGAAATGGGCCTAAATTTCTTTTTTATACATAATCAGTAAAGAATCTCATCCACATCAGCGTTGAGAGTTTTGCTCTTTAAGTTCATCTGATGAAAGTGCGAGTGTGAAAGTGGATGGATGGATTCGTGGCAAGCAGTTCCGTGTGTACAAAGACGGCTGGGATAGGCCTGTGACCCCTGTGAGGTGATGTATATTTGGAAATAGATGGCTGGATGAATTGGACTAATTTCGTACATCATAAACATTAATGGCAATTTGTGACACGCACACGTATCTGTACCAAGCATTTCCCCAGATAGTATCTCACACTTCGGTAGTAGTTCTGTGTCCAGTTTCACCAAAAGAATGGTGATTATAGGGCAACTCCCAGTTGATTCCTTTTGCTACCTTAAAACAAAGCCATTAGCTTTTCCACCTAACAATCATAATAGTGAGCAGGTAGGGAGTGTCTTCTCTGCGCTCTGTTGCTAGGTTACAGGTATAATAGATAGGGTATTGCGAGACACTGTAGATGGTGATGAGGCTGCATGAAAGCACATACTTTGTCTGTGTGTGTGTGTGTGTGTGTGTGTGTGTGTGTGTGTGTGTGTGTGTGTGTGTGTGTGTGTGTGTGTGTGTGTGTGTGTGTGTGTGTGTGTGTGTGTGTGTGTGTGTGTGTGTGTGTGTGTGTGTGTGTGTGTGTGTGTGTGTGTGTGTGTGTGTGTGTGTGTGTGACAGTGTCAGGTTGGTGACACATCTGGAAGATGCATTGTTTGCAGCATGCAGGAATATTTTAGTCCTTCGTGGTAAAAATGTGTTGCTGATTTCCGCTGACATTCTATGCGCATTGCAGCTTATTCGTAACATGTAGAACTTTTCTCTTTTAAAACTCAGAAAAGGGGCCCGTGGCTAAAATGACAAACGGATGGAGTACAAACACATATTTGCTCACAAGGTTCTTTATATGTACATCCTGGAGATACAGGTGCAAGTTTGTCATCTCAGGTCTGATGCGTTTGTAATTCTTTTAGTGTACCATTGTATGAATCACAGACTGGGTTAGCCAGCACTGCTCGCAAAGCTGCTGTTCCGCTGCAATCATTGAGCGGTCAGTCTCCTCTAATCGAGGTCATTTATCAAGTTGTAAGACCGCATGTAGCAAATCTGTACCCAATAAAACAAAACCCACACACACATAGGCAAACCTATAAACCGCCCGTCCGTCTGCCCGTCTGTCTGTCTGTCTGTCTGTCTCTCTCTGTCTCTGTCTGTCTGTCTGTCTCTCTCTGTCTTTCTCTGTCGCTCTTTGTCTCTCTCTGTCTCTCTCTCGCCCCCGCCCGTCCGGCCGTCCATCCATCTCTCAGTCCATAGCACCATATACATTTGTCCCGTTCCCAGGTCCAGACACTTATCATCAAGCATCCACAAGCCAGCACCTGACTAGAATGCTGTGACCTCTGTGAATTCCATGTAAGCGTATATTAGCTTGGTGATTGATCACTTTACAACTTCCCGGCCTCTGGACAAAGTACATGCATTGTCTGACAATCTTCCCTGACCAAGTACAACCAACCCCAAAGAAGCAAAACATGTGCAGCAACCAGATTGTGTTCATTTTTCAAATAAGTCCGAATTGATTCTCCATGGGCCGGTATGGTGGTCTACTCGTAAGCACGACTGCCTCCCTGTTCAAATGTACAAGGGTTCAGTTCCAGGCCATGGCCTTTTTTTGTGGATTTTGTATGTTCTCCCCGTGGTTGTGGGGGTTTTCGCCGGGTACTCAGATTTCCCCCAATGTTAATAAAAAAATCAACCAATAATGGCACGCTCTAAATTTTCCCTAGCTGTGATTGTGAGTGTAAATGGTTGTTCATCCACATGTGTCCAGCAATTGGCTGGCAACCAGTTCAGGTTGGCCCTCGCTTACTCCGTGAAGGCAGCTGGAATGGGCCCCAACACCCCCTGGGGCCTTTGGTAGGATAAACAGATCAGAAAATAGATGGATCATACACTACGAAATTGAGGATTTTTGAATTTTGTTAACCTTAAGTGTGAAAACATTCCGAATTGTTAGATTAAAGGTGAAACACATTCAACAACCAAAGCATTTGGCTGCCTCAATTGTGTCTATTTGAACAAACGTGACTTAGGCAGACATTCATTTTCTGATGAGCTGATGAGAATCCAAAAAAAGGTGCATCAGCAAAACTGCTGAATAATGTGAATGCTGGATGGTACGTAGTCTGCTTAAGTGCTTGTGCCATTTACCTAATTGTTTGTGACTCCTTGCTGTTTGGTCGCAAGAGAAAAATGGGAGAACAAGGCAGTGAGGGGAATTAAAATGAAAGAGGGTGAATGAATGCTGATAGTGATCTGAATACAGAGTAAATTATCCTTATTTGCTACTCTTACTATCAATTCTTCTTTCTCGGTTTCTTTTTTCATCCATTGGTGATGATGATGATGATGGCAATAACGCGCTGGAGTGGGAGCTGTTTCAGATATACATACTCGGAGATAAGCAACTTGAGTGAAGCCTTCAAGTGGATAGCTGGCCCGGTGTTCACATCTCACTCACCTTCTACCCTTCACACCTAACATCTCTTCTGGGAGTTCACTGGTTGTGTCAGTGGCCGTGGGACCATGCTGTCCAAACCTGAAATGACCTTCTTTCTCGCTCCCTATCTCTCTCACACTCTCGCTCTCCTTCTCTCTCTACTGTGATCAAAAATTTAGGTCATTGAACGAACAATTTGCAAATGAGGTGGAGAAAGCGCTCACGGACGACGGACTGAGAACGGGCCGCGCTTGAGCGTGGGTGGCTGTTTTCTGAATATATGTGTGTGACCATTTTAGAGACCACTCTATGTAATGAGTGGAACAAGATGACAGGGTTGGGTCAAGTCCTCAATGGCTTAAATCATACTGGCATCTGGCTTCCACCCACAACCCGTAAACACATCACATACAGTACATAACCTTACATTTTAGTGTGCTTGAATTTGTAACACCCAGTGTGCGCAAAAACAATGAAAACTGTTCTTTTTCGCACATGGGCATCCGATTTCTAATTAAAATTGCTTTGCTAGCTCTTCAGGACTATAAGTGGAACCATAAACAGTGAGCAACAGTTATATTTTTTCCCTCCCAAGCGGTCAATTTTAATTGACTTTTAAGTCACTGTGATTGACACAGCCTGGCAGTGATAAAGAGTAGAAGTACTATATTTGATTCGGATTTGTAAAATACGCTCAGTAGAAGTCATTTGGAGCCATTTTACAAATTATGTACACAACTTGTCCGGAGACGTCGGTTGTCCTTTAAGTCTTCTAAAGGAAGAAATTAAAATATTTTTGTTGTCACAACACTCGAGCTTTTGCAATAAACCAGCTTGTGTCAGTACATGCAGTACATGCCGGGCTCTCCTGGAGCACACATTTGGACAACCCGCCATGTTTAATCCCCTGGAGTAGCACCAGGAGAAGATGTTCATTGTGGATTTGTTTGCTGACTTTAGCTTTTCAAAGGACTTGTCCACTCACACGCCCCCCCCCCCCTAGCAACCCCCAGGCTACAACCCCTAACACCCACTCCTGAGCTGGTTCGGATCGATCCAATGACATCTCTGTCCAACTTGTCATCTTTTGTCTTTGACACAGCACTTCTTTCGGAAGCATTTGGTATTCTGCCTTGGCAATGCATGTACCTTCGAAGATCCATCAGCTCTGTCGGAAAGATGCATCGAGGTTTTGGGCGGAACGCAGGGGTGAAAATAAAGCGAGGGAATGAGTGAGTGAGATGACAAGTCATTGGCTAATGACTAGTTGATGTAGTTTTGCCACATGTGCCTCAGGCTGATAAGGAGAAATAAATAATTGGTAAAAGTGAAATCAAGCCTCCTTTTAAAAGAATTGAGAAGAAATTCACATCAACTGCATTTGTCATATTCGGTGTGTATTGTCCTTTTGTGAATCATGATTCAATGTGTATATGGTCAACCACATTTGGCCGTCTGTTGTAGTTAGAAACGTTCGTTCTGCTATGGAGGGCCCTTTTCAATGACAATTGTGAGTTCCTGTCCAGCTGTCCAGCCGGGGTTCGTTTTGCTTGTGGTACCTCGGCACCCCCTCTTCCTCAGTCCCACCAAAATGCAAACAGTCTCTCATTTGCAGTTATGCATTCCAAACCTGAAAGGCTGCACTGACACAAAAGTAAGTATTTTCTAACTTTATGAACAGCATCAATACACCAATATGAAAGCCAACAGTGTGAAGGGATGAAAATCCCTTCAGTCTGGTCGTGAATGAAACGGAAATGCACAAGCAGGCGTAGACAAACATCAGAGGCATCTCAGCACCACACTTTTGGGGCGAGGGTGAAATTGAATACTTCACTACTGTTATGGAAGAGACAAATAATGTATCATGTTTTCTATTGACAGAGAAGGGAAAACGCTTTCTATTTGTATCTGACGTTGTACTTGTGTCATGCTTTTGATCGGGATATTCCAATTAATCACAGTTCAGCAGTATATAGAAATAACTCTTTCACACGTGTAAGCAGGTGATCCCAAATTTTCAGAACCCTAAACCCAAATATTCAATTGCATGTAAACATAGTGTGTGATATCATCAGAATCAAATAACATTCAAGACCACAATTATAAATATTTAAAAGCACCTATTTAAAAGCTAATCTACCCCCACACACACACCTTTAAAAAGGGCTCTTATGCAGTGCACCATTCCCCTTGCATGGATGATGTGTGATCTTGAATGAGAGTAACACGGAAGAAGGGATGTGGGAAAGTGGGTGTGTTGTTGTTGTTGAGTCTCATGTTGGGTAGTAGCTGCTTTCTGCGTCGGTGTGACCGACGCAAAGAAAAAGTGACATTACAGCCTGACGCAACATTGATTTGCTATACAGATACACAATGGGCTGACTGGATGTTGGTTGTACACAATCATTTTCAAATTACATTGTTGCTTTCAGATACTTCAGATAGTTTTTGAAATAGTTTCATTCATTTATTCCCTCATCACAGATGTGCAAACAAATAAGCTGAAAAGCAATTAAAACACTTCACGAAAAGCACCTACAAATAATTGTAAGGTTTTTTAAGAGGAACACTAAGAGTCCATTGTAATTCTCTTTACAAAAACATTAAATATTAAAACATTAAATCAAACTGAATCCATAATTTTGTCATAGGGTGCTTGCCACTGGGACCCATATAAAACAGAGACAGACAGATATACAGTAAAGTCTCGTTATATCGATATTCAAGGGAGTCCGAAAAAATATCAATATAACCGGGACTATCGATATATCCGACCCTGTTTGCATGTAATTTTCTCCGTGCGTGCATAGAAATAGTATCGATATAACCGGGACTATCGATATATCCGATATCGATATAACGAGACTTTACTGTACTATTCTGGGAGGCTTTTCAACGCTCATCTCATCGGTGCGACACTAATTGTAGTAAATTCTTGTAGTGACGGGTGTTGCAATTATTTTCAGTGAGCTAAATCATTTGAATCAGTAAATCAAAAATACTTCAAAATCAATCCTTGTTCGGAATAAGTTTTTTTTTTTTTACTATTGTTGCATTTGTACATTTTTATTATTATTGTTATTTCAATCCAAAACATTACAGCTCAAATGGAACCTTTTAAATGAGAGTAGGTGATCATTCCTAAGTCCATCAATAAACATGCAAGAAATCCAATGAGGTGTGGAAATTCCATCTCAACGTATTGGATTGGGTTGGATTGGATTTCCCTTTATTAGTCTCACAGTGGATGAGTATGTACTTATATGCAAATATTAATGTATACATAAACACCCTTTGGCATTTTTGCAGCACAGACATGAAGTAATAACGTAATCACATTACTCTGTTTTCACGAGTGACACTGTTTGATGGCCGCCGGTGGCCGCACTTCACTTTACTACAGCGAACAAATGTAATTAATCTATCAGTGGTTTGATATTCCCGCACATCCTCTCGGGTAGAGCATATGCAGAACATGAACCAATGTACCTTCGCCGGATGTATTCTGATGCATGTTTGTATGTAGGAATATTGCTACCAAAAGAACAAAAATCAAGTAAATGCAGTTCTCTACCAAGGGATGCACTTTATTTAGTTTTCAAACTTTGATATATTTACACTTGTTTTATATATCTGTTTCAGAATGGGTTCCATATACTAGAAACACTGAAATGTATTTTATCTATTTCTTAGGCTGGCATGATCAGAACGGAGCAAGACGAGTACTTCATTGAGCCTGTAGAAAGAGGAGACGGAGTAATTGAGGAGGAGGAGGCAGGGGGAGGAAGAACGCACATCGTCTATCGCTCTTCAGCCGTAAAGAAGCCGCCCATTGACAGCACAGGGGGAGACTCCCACTCCAGAGGTCAGTCTGCGTGTGTATACTATAACTCAAGAGTTTGCTATGGCCGTGTATTTCTGCAATAAGACCATTTCAGGCAAATCACGATATCTGGGGTCCGATACCTTTTCAGGATGTACATTTTAAAGTGCAATGATTCAATGTCAAATAGCTGATGATTTTCCAAATCTAGTATAGTTACCTTTCCCGCTTTTTCCATGGGCTTGTTTTTAACAGAACTCATCACGCTTAAATGCAGAATTACTATTTTGTTACACATGAGTGGGATCCTAAACACTTCCCACCAAATGCCCGTGAAACTATAGAAACTGTAAGAGATGTTAACCCATTTAGCACGATGATGGAAGTCCACACAAAATCACCATTGTACACTAAGTCAGTGCCTCACAGCAGACATCCACAAACACATCCAGACGTCATTATGCCTTTATTGTGCAGAGAAAAAATGTATGACGTATGGAGTCCATTGTTTCATTTTCAATACCTCACAGCTTTGGCAGCATTAAAGGAATAATTCGAAGCAATGTTTATTAAAATAAGCTCATTCACACTTAAAGTACATTTCCTTCAAATTATATTTCCCTGAAAATCAACTGAAAAATATAAACACATCGTGAAATGACCCTGGCCCAAAGGCAAATCAGGCTTCAAACCGATGTGACCCGTGCTGCATTTCACGATGAATAATCACTGAATATCACTGAATATCATTCAAACACATTTCACCTTCAGTTGCGGGCCGAACTTCTGCAGCAGTTCAGAGAATGCTTTCATCAGTATGATGGTGAAAGATGGAGTCTTGGCTTTAAATGAGCCTACTTGAGAAGACACTTTGATGTGGACCTTTTTTAGAAAGAAACTTAAAGGTGAAAATATCCTTCAAAAAGAAAAGATAACAATCTTAATTAAACACACAGTTGTGTGTTTATAACCGTGTGTTTGTGACTCCTTGTTAGCATTATGTACTGTTTGTCTTTTATGGGTTGGTCAAAAAAAACGTAACATTTGAGGGGAATACAGCTTTGGTCACACTGCAGGTCAATTCCCATTGCTGCTACCTCGTAACTAGCCTTTGTAGCATTGTCATTTGACTCTTAAGCGCTGGTAAAATACTGCTGCTGTGAGTTGAAACTAGCTACAAGGTGTTTCAGTTTCTCGCTGCATTCATTGCCTGTGATCTTGTCAGATACGTCAACATGTTTTGTTTGGTAATGTCGCTTAACATTGAACACTTTAAAAGCAGCCACTGTCTCGCACTTACCGAGCATATGCATTTAGCATATGCAGGTAACAGCGCTACTGCCAAATGTATTAATTCTACATGCGGACCAGTTATTATTGATTTTATGACAGAGGCTGAGGGCCGGATGAAAATTGAGCACGGGCCGTTTTTGGCCCCTGGGCTGGACCTGGACATATCTGCCATAGAACAATTTTTCGCTTCACTCGTATCAGCTACATGAGAAGTTCATAATATTAGAATCACCCCTTTAAGTAACCCAACACAGCTTGAATCAAATAATAAGAACAACATAAATACTGACAACAATGGGCAACATTGCATATATTTTTCAATAATCAGCCCTGACACTCCGATGTCTAATAATACACAGAAGAAGTTTCTATAGGAACAGCCAGCGAGGACACCACTGATATGCTCTCAGATGCTGCTGACACCTGAACACACCTTGTACACCAACACACGCAGACGCAAGATAATTGTGTGTGCTCATGGAGGCCCGCACTCAACCCCACGTAAACATGCACATGCCCGTGTGCGTGCGCACAAACACACAAACACACACACACACACACACACACACACACACACACACACACACACACACACACACACACACACACACACACACACACACACACACACACACACACACACACACACACACACACACACACACACACACACTTTGATCATGCTTGTCCACACACATAGAATGTGTACACACAATGTCCAACTGTTCCTGTTGCCTTTGCATCCTTCTCTCGAATGAAGAGTGGGGTGTGAATCGATATTGTGGGATAAAGCAGGCCCCTGCCTGTGCATGTGTGCGTATGTGTGTGTGTGTGTGAGGGGGGGGGGGGGGGTGTTCCGTAGATGTCTAGCTTGAAATGTGGCAGACAAGCGGACGTTTCAATCTCTCTGTCATATGTCTTTACTCTTCGAGAGTACAAGTTGATGTGTTACATCCACTCACTGTCATGTCAATGTAGAAATCATTACAGCGGCCCGGTAGTTCAGTGGTTAGCACAACGGCTTCACAGTGCAGAGGTCACCGGTTCGCGTCCCGGTCCGGCCTCCCTGTGTGGAGTTTGCATGTTCTCCCCGGACCCGCGTGGGTTTTCTCCGGGTCCTCCGGTTTCCTCCCACACTCCAAAAACATGCATGGCAGGCAGATTGACAACTCCAAATTGTCCCTAGGTGTGAGTGTGAGAGTGACTGTTGTTCGTCTTTGTGTGCCCTGCGATTGGCTGGCAACCAATTCAGAGTGTCCCCCGCCTCGTGCCCGAAGACAGCTGAGATAGGCTCCAGCACCCCCCGCGACCCTAATGAGGAATAAGCGGTACGAAAATGGATGGATGGAGGGTATTTACATTCAGCACCTCGATTTCAAAACTCGACCCTCTCCACTCTCTTCTCCCCCCCGTATTGTCTTTCATCACACCCTGTGGATCAATCATCAGCATTATACAATTAATATGTAATCAATCAATCGTTTCTGGAGATGCCCTTCACCCAAGTCTGTTTAATTTGCAGCCAGTTATAGAATGCCAGACTCATTTCCTGGCTACAGATAAAAGGGCAAGGGGGTTATATTTAGCAAGGCGAGATGAAGAGTGAAACAGCATTGATCAGCCCCTTGCACCATGAACTGATGAGGTGTGAATCAATGTCCTAGAAGGAAAGAGAGGGCGTTATCATTCACAAGGCATCCATAAATTAACTGCCCCTCGTTTTACCAAGCAAGTATCACACCCATCCTTAATTTTGTGTACAATTCACTGAGGGAAACAACAGGAATCTTCAGTGCGGGGGGAAGCTATTTAAAACGGAATGTGTAAGCTACAATAGTTGACAGGCTGCAAGAGTGTGTCGCATGCCTCTGTGTTCGTCTGTTTCATATCGTGGGATGCATTTGTTTGTGCATGCGGAGTAACAAGTTGATCATTGAAGGTTGTATTGTAAAATGCCAGTATTGAATAAAACATACGATGATGATGATGACGATGATGACGACGATGATAATGATGATGATGATGATGATGATGATGATTGATCAAAAAGTCCAAAATGTTTGGTCCCACCTGAAATAAAACAACCAGTTCAGGGTGTATTGCCCAAAGAAAACTGGGGGGGGGGGAATTCTATATACATGCATACACACACACACACACGCACACGCATACACACACACACACACACACACACACACACACACACACACACACACACACACACACACACACACACACACACACACACATATATGTCTTGCCTGGTGTGGTATATCCGTGCCTATATGGCTCTGGTGTTCAGGGCCTGCTCTTGAGCAGCCAGGATGAGTGCCTCTGTGCTGTCCTTTAGGCCAGCACTCTCTAGCCACTGATAGGACTTCTTGAGATCAGCCACTTCAGTTATGGTTCGGTGGTACATCCCGTGTAGGAGCTTTTCCTCCCACAATTGTCCCTCTTCCAGCACCTCATCCTCTGTTCCCCATTGTCTGAGACATTCTCTGAGTACATCATCTGTTGGAGCCTTCTCTTTGATGTATTCATTGAGCCTGGATGTTTCATCCTGGACAGTGGCTCTCACACTCACTCCCCGGCCTCCTTCCTTACGGCTTGTGTACAGTCTCAGGGTGCTGGACTTGGGATGGAACCCTCCATGCATGGTGAGGAGTTTTCGGGTCTTAACATCCGTGGTCTGAATCTCTTCCTTTGGCCACCTTATTATTCCTGTGTATCTGATCACTGGCAGGGCATAGCTGTTTATTGCCCGGGTCTTGTTCTTGCCATTGACCTGGCTTCTCAGGACTTGCCTCACCCACTGGAGGTATTTGGTCGCAGTCCCTTTCCTTGCTGCTAGTTCGAGGTTGCCATTGGCCTGTGGTATACCGAGGTACTTGTAGCAGTTTTCAATGTCTGCTATTGTTCCTTCAGGGAGTGAGACCCCTTCAGTGTGGACTATCTTGCCCCTCTTAGTCACCATCCGACTACATTTCTCCAGCCCGAATGACATCCAGATGTCACTGCTGTAGATCCTGGTTGTGTGGATCAGGGAGTCTATGTCCCTTTCTCTCTTAGCATACAGCTTTATGTCATCCATGTAGAGGAGGTGACTGATTGTAGCTCCATTTCTGAGGCGGTATCCATAGCCTGTCTTTTATTGGCTATGATTTGATTATTTGGCTGAGGGGGTTCAGTCCTATGCAGAACGGCAGTGGGGAGAGTGCATCACCTTGGTATATGCTACATTTGATGGACACTTGCGTTAGTGGCTTGCCATTGGCTTCAAGTTTGGTTTTCCACATCCTCATTGAGTTTGCAACGAAGGCTGTCTGGGTCCTGTTGACCTTATACAACTCCAAGCATTCAGTGATCCATGTGTGTGGCATCGAGTCATATGCTTTCTTGTAATCAATCCAGGCTGTGCACAGGTTGGTATATCGGGACCTGCAGTTTTGTGCGACTGTTCTGTCAACCAGCAGCTGATGTTTGGCACCTCTAGTATCTCTACCAATGCCTTTCTGTGCTTTGCTAATGTATTGATCCATGTGTCCACTTATCTTAGCCGCAATGATGCCTGACATGAGCTTCCATGTTGTGGAGAGACAGGTTATTGGCCGATAGTTGGAAGGAACTGTACCCTTTGTGGAATCCTTCATGATCAGGATTGTTCGCCCTTCGGTTAGCCATCCTGGGTGAGTCCCATCCATCAGCAACTGGTTCATTTGTGCTACTAGGACTGCTGTGAGTTTCTTTAGCCAATAGGTGTGGACCATATCTGGGCCTGGTGCCGTCCAGTTTTTCATACCTGAAACTCTTTCTTGCATGTCTGCCGCTGTGATGGTAACTGTGTTCTGTTCAGGGAGGTTGCTGTGCTCCTCTTTCAGAGTCACCAGCCATTGTGCACTGCTGTTATCTGCTACCTCCTTCTCCCATATGCCTTTCCAGTATCTTTCAGTTTCTTGGAAGGTCTGCCTAGCTGTTAGAACCCTGTGTGTGTGTGTGTATATATATATATATATATATATATATATATATATATATATATATATATATATATATATATATATATATATATGTGTGTGTGTGTGTGTGTGTGTGTGTGTGTGTGTGTGTGTGTGTGTGTGTGTGTGTGAATTGCTACCAGTATATCCCCTCCACTTCCATCCGCACAATCACACTGTAAAATAGTGCTCAGGTGTGCCTCCGATGGGAAATTGTTGCATGGTTTGCAAAAGTATTTTCTGATGCCAGCTGCTTCCTCCATCATCATTCTCTGTGGCCGCTGACGTGATCCTCGGAGAGCACAACTGCCTTCTTATAGCATGCAGCGTGTGCATTTTGTGTGTTTGTCTTGTTTTCATGTGTGAATACACACTTTTTGTTTCTCGCCTATTTAACAACTGACTGATGCCGCTCATGCATCCAGCACTGTGAATTTGCCTATGTGTGTTTTCCCCTCCGGCTGCTCACCTGCTAGGAGCGTCCCAGCAGGCCTTCCATTGAGCGTAACTCAGCATACAGCAACTGCTCTTGCCGCCTTTACACTGAGCTTAGTTGAGCGCATAATAGCAGGGTGGAACTAACGGTCCTCCGCTTCAGTGCGTGACCACCACACACGGATAGTTTTTGTGTGGGGTTGCGTCTGTCAACGAGAGAGTGGGCGATAAGTAGGGAACCCTTGAAGAGATAAAAGGGTATCATATCATCACAGCTGTGATGGAGAGTGTGCCCCTATAATCACAGCGATCATAGTGTTTTGACAAGATTAGCACCTTTCCGCCTCTCATATGGTTCTCAGAAATCCACGGCCTGTCATGCTACTGAGTGCAGCACTGTTAGATTGAAAGACTGAAGAGGTTTTTTTTGGAGGGTGGGGCTGTGTCAGAGATGTTCGCTCGGACACTGTGAACAAAGGCTTGAACACAAGATTGTCTTTTTCCCTCGGCAGGGGCCGCAGTTTGCATGAAGCCACAATGTGTGCGCTTCTTCGACCGACGCCCGCCCCTGCAGTCCTCTGCCAAGCTATTTATTGAGAGTATATGCAAATTTAAGTGATACATTAGTAAAACACATGCTTCGTAATTTGAAGTCCCATGATCACCCCTCCAAGTCATCCTCTGGTACAAGCACCAACATCCATAAACCAACATAATGTAGACATTTTAATGGATGGCCTTTCCATGAACCGATAGATTTGTAACCTAGCTAATGATATTTTCCTGTGCAGGAGTGTACCAAATATTCCTTTATGCCCTTGGTTGGGTAGATTTCTGACTCAAGGATGACAGTTTAACAGTTTAACACTGTGTCTCTTTGCCTCAAATTGACCCCAGATTTTCTTTGCTTCATTGTGTATACTGGCCTTGTAGTCACACGTGTTCGGCCAACAGGATGAAACTTTTAAACATGATGACTTCTATTCTGTCTAGCTTCGATCAGGCTGGAATTTACAAATATAGTGATAACGCAGCTCACAAACAAAATTGGTTCCCAGAAAGTGTGTGAGGCGAAAAGTTTGTCTTCTGAGCATTTATTACCCATATGAAACCATTAAAATGAGAATAATCCATTCCCAGGTCCCCATAAAATATAGTTTTCTACTAAATCCGACTTAAAACTACACAAAATATACCTTATTTTATGTATAATAAAATAAATAAATAAATCAACTGTATTGTATAATAAAGTCATTTTATTTACCTTTGTGATGGTCGTTGATGTAGTTGCATCTTGATGATATCTGAGTGAAGTTGCTGTGCTTTCTCGGCGAATATACCCTCACTCACACGGTCCTCTGCTAGCTGCTTTTCGTTAATCCAAAACAGTAGTTTTTCAACCTCTTCTATTGCCTGAGACCGTTGCCTAGACGACACAGAAACACCCTTAGCCACACACACACCCATAATAGCTTCCTTGTTCGTAAAGCAATGGTAGACTTAGCTTACTGGTACTGGGACGCTAAGTCACACAAACGCGCACCTTGTTCATGTTTTTCAATGATCTTCTTCTCCTCAATCATAATTGTCTTTAGTGTCTTCTTCGGCTTTACACTAGCCTGTGGTGGGGTCTTTTGGGGTCCCATAATAGCATAAGTACACTCGATAACAAACCACGCCCGTACTCAAAGAAAGGGGGTGACGAAAACTCGTCCGCCAGCCACCGTGGCGCTATTCGACCGTGTGCTTTGGTTCGTCCGCGGAAAACTAGTTCGTCAGCCGAGACTATATGCTCACGAATTTAAAGACCATGAGGCGAAAGGTTCGTGAGCTGAAGCGTTCGTCAGCGGATGTATCACTGTATAGATAGATATTCACTCAAACTTTCACTGTCGTGCAACATTTCCTTCTCGAGTCAGCTAGGCACTCTCCTGGGTATTGTGAATTTTTCCACAAAGGTTATATAATCTAATTCTAATCTATTCCTAACAATTAGTTAGATGTATTTATTTTTTCATGTTTGGAGCTGCTTTCACAGGATTATTGCTTGCAGCAATTGCTGTGATTTTGTATTATTTGTTGAATGAGATGAAAAGAACAATATGTGGTTCCAATTTTTATTCCTTTATTCGACAAAAACAACACATTTTAAATTGGCAGCACAAAGGCACAAACATGCAGTTTCATATGAGCACAATGGTATGCTATGTCAGTTTGTTTCAGTGCTTTTGTCTGTAACGTGCAGTGTTAAAAGAAGGGGGGTGGAAAGGTACACTCCACCCAGGCTGGTCTTTAGTTGCCTGCAGGATACAAAGTAGAACTGCTGTTGTTCAGTTATTGTGACATGTCCAAATCGGCCAATGACAATTATTTTGCCATTTTTTGTTTCGACTGGATTGTATGTAAAGTTATTTTTAAACAGATTGTTTGATATCAACAACATTCATAGGCATGACTTGACGTTCATGATCTCGAATGCTTTGTCTGTCAAGATGCCATAATGCTCTTCAAAGTACTGTTTTCTTGTATGCATGTTTAGTGGGGAGCAGCAGGTAGTGCTGTGTGATGACAGTTACGTGCAGCGGGCCTCCCCGAGGGTGGTCAGTGGTCTGTGATAGGATCTGTTATGTAATGGGCAACCCAGGGGACTGTAGCTCACGGATGATGAGATGGTGTGTGACTTCCCTCCTCCCACCACTGTCACTGGCAGACATCCACACACACACACACACACACACACACACACACACACACACACACACACACACACACACACATACACGTGCACACTGTGTGAAACTTGGCACTCCTCAGAGAGGTGTGGGAGTAATCAAGGATACGTCTTCATCGATGCTAGCACGAAGGAAATTTTACAGGACGGAAACTCTCTCAATTGAGGTTTGAGTCAAATTTTCGAGGCAGGATTTATTGGTATTTTTTATGCGTACGTTTACCCCTTGTTTAACGCTAATAGCTATGTGAAATTAAACCTGAACATTAATGACCTGTGTGAGTGTGCACTTGGTGAAGCGCCATGCACCTTGTAATGTTTACATGCGTTGGAGAAGCAGCTCGTTCACAGGTTAATGGAGCTAGTCGTGTGAATGAGGCTTTCATTGCTCAAGATGGCCCAGTACATTCATTGGCATTACAGCTGTCGGAGTGTGTGTGCTTGTGCATTTGTGTGAGTGCTCAGAAGAATTACCTACTTTTGGAAAGAGTATGCAATAAAATCTTTGGTTGTTTTGCACTGCGTACACTGTATACAGGGTGTACAAAAGCACCTTTCCTATTGCCAATGCCATCTCTGCCAACATGAAAGGGGGTTACATACACTGTGTACGGTGAAAGTAGAATATTTGCTGATGCCTGTACAAAGTTAGTTCCTTTCCTTGGCACAGTCTGCTGGCACTGTGATCCCACTTTTTCATGCTATTTCTTTCATCCCTCAGAAGTCTGAAGGAATCCAGTTCACAGTTATTTAGCTTTGTGTCATAGGGTAAGAATCTCTTGATCTTACTTAGTCTCCTCCTCTCCCTGTTCACATGATATGGGCGACATTTTCATTTTTCTCCCAGCCTTCTTTGAACCACAGCTATATTTGTGTTTACAAAAGTATAGTTTTGGTGAAAATGTAATCAAACAAGTGTTATGAAGAGCAGAGTCACTCTAAAGTGTGCCATGCCAACATACATTCCAAAGGCAAAATATAATAATACATTTAATGTCCAAGCGCCTTTCAAAACACCCAAGGACACTTTACAATTAAAAGAACAATACATAGAGCAATAAAACCAAAAAAATGATAAATAATAAAATAGCTGATTTAAACTAAACCGTGAATGAAATTTTAAGCTTTTACCTGGTTGTCATCTTCTAATCTTTGCCCATGTTTCATTTCAAGCTCATATTAGGACGGCGGAAAAAATCATTGGCACCGCCCTACCCACTCTCGAGGACTTGCACACTGCAAGAATCCAAACTAGGGCGCGGAAAATCCTACTGGACCCTCCGCACCCTGCCCACCACCTTTTCCAGCTACTCCCCTCAGGCAGGCGCTACCGATCCATGCGCACCAAATCCAGCAGACATTTAAACAGCTTCTTCCCCCAAGCCATTAACTCTTTGAACTCTTTCAACAGTAGCCAAAATGGAACTGTATAGTGCCACTTAGCAGTTTTTTTGACAACGATACTAGTGCAGCGTGTTCTACCGGAAACAAATTCCTTGTGTGTTCTACATACTTGGCAATAAAGATGATTCTGATTCTGATTCTGATATTACTCCAGACCCATATAATTTAGGGAACTAACTCTTTTTTATGATGAAAGAAGAGAACCTAAGGTTTCTTACACTGCATTGAATGTTTATGTAGTCTTAATACTCAATATTCTGTGGGTCCTGGAATTTGAGTGACAATGACAAAATCCCTGGCACTGGAGTGGACACAGTTTTGCACATCTGGCAGTGAATGAGTTAAGCATGAAACAAATGTCGGAATTCACTTGTTTGGTGTCATTACTCAGTGGTTCTCTCAGACAACCATTTAAAAGTTCTCAATAGTTGCAGCCTGGTTGTGGTGTTTTTTGTCACTTATTATTTGAAGAAATAAGAAATGAAGCAAAAATAAGACCTTTGTCGGGTCAAGGCAACCCAATATTTAACATTGTTATATGCTGTTAAATCCACCACTGTTGTACTAATTATATTAATAGACACACAGGCAGATGCTTTGGTGAAATAGCTTCTCCTAATAATTTTAGGCATAATAAAAGCTAATTTGTTCGGATCAGATTTAGTGTGACATTTGCAAGGTTACTAGCAAATTTGTTGCTTTCAATTCTGTACTCATTAGACACACGCGTACACCCACACACACCCACAATTTCCACCTAGTAGGATACGGTCTCTCCCGATGCATTTATTTTCTTTTGTATTCATCTCATTATCCGTACATTATACTCTTTATTTATTATTAAAAGTAAAAAAACAGACATGAGGTGACACACCGAGGCAGACATGATGTCGGTGTCAACCCATGGCAAACGTGTTGCTCTCTCCGTCTGGGTAGTTAGTGCTGAGATTGCCAATAAATAGTGGCCAGCGGCCTTCAGCATCACCAGCGGGGATTGATTTGTATCCTTGTGCTGGATTGGCTAACGCCTGAGCATGAGGATGAACCATTTTGTTAATCAAAATATACTGTGGGAGCACATTGTGTGTGTATGTGTGGGGGGAGGGGGGTATGTGTGTGTGTGCGCGCGCGTGTGTGTGTGTGTGTGTGTGTGTGTGTGTGTGTGTGTGTGTGTGTGTGTGTGTGTGTGTGTGCGTGCGTTCGTGTGTGTGTGTGTAAAACACACTCAAACTGATTTTTATTTGTTTGTTGGTAAATCAGACGAAATAAGCTTAAACAACATAATTTATAATTATTGCAAAATATTTGAAATGGCAGAGATAAATCAAGTAATGAGAATAAGAAACATCTAGACATGATCTCTTATTTGAATTAAAGGAAAGATAAGGTGACATTTCAAAGATGAGAAATTTAAACTCGCAAAATGATACTAATTTACAACAGATTCTTTTCTTACAGACAATGGCTTTTTTAGGTGTTCAATTACCTGACATGTTTCAGCGTATACTTCCTTCTTCGTCAGAGTGTCGCAGATCATGATCGCAACATGATACGGTCAGGTGGAGTCCATTTAAATCTTCACTTTATTTTCAGACGTGGGCACATCAGTAAATTTTCCCTCTTGGTCATTTGGTCGAAAACTCATATGGTCGAAAACCGAAAATTTTCCCATTGTAATCAATGTCTGCTTTAAAAAAAAAATATTGTGATTAAACAATACAAACACGCCAGCTCACGATGGAACGATGCACGAGGATAATGCGTCGGTCACAATGAGACGTGACACAAGGAAGTGACATGTAAGGAAGCACATGAGAGTCGAGTGGTACATTCAGGTGTGCTCAGTTTGGTCAAGAACCCATTTTCGGTTGTAAACCAAGGCATAAAATACCCAAAATATTTGGTCGAAAATCGAATTGATCAGGAATAGAGACGTTCGAAAACTGAGGTTTGACTGTATATGAACCCGGTATGGGGCATATTGCGATATAAAAGTGAGTTTGCCAAGTTCCAATCTGAGCTGCTCAGTACAATATAGCTAAAGTAGCATTAATTTCTTCATCATTATTGAAAGATTTCCAAATCTGAAAAAAACATAATGAAGTAACATTATACGTTGGTTGATTGATACTGTTAAAAGTTCTTTTTTTGTCAAGAATTATTCCGAATCATAGGTAGAAACTTACGTTTCTGGAATAGTTAGTTTAGATGTGAGAAGCCTTTGCTCCATCATATCTCTTATTGCCCGAATCGCACAGTGTGGCACCGTGATGCTTTGTGTGGATCATTTAATGAGGTTTTCATTGTGGAAGTACAGCAAGATGTCTGATGAAATCTTCCCACTTCTTCCCCCTTTTCCTTCTCTTCCTTCAGTGCCATCACCTGTTCTGTCCTGGAGGTAGCCTTGGGGCTGACAGATGTGCGCCTATGTGTGTTTGTGCAAAGGCACAAGTGGCATTTGGCCGACTCTTGTGTAATTATTCCACATCCCTTCATTAATTTAGTTGTTTTTGCTTAATCTGGATCCTATTTCTGATACTTTGTTTTTTGTCATCAAAGTTTAAGCATTAGATTTGACATCAAAATTGTCTCCCCTGCTGTTATATAACTCCCTCACACTTAAAGGACAACCAACGCCTTCAGACAAATTGTGTCCATAATTTGTAAAATCACTTCAAATGACTTCTCCTGAGCGTAATTTACCGCATCTAGCTATATTTTATGTTTTAAGACTTGAGCTGAATATTCCGGAAGTCTTGTTTTTGAGTTGGTGACGAGTCCTCACGTCACGTCACTGAAGGAACGCCCCTGACCGAGAAAGGATACATTGCAGCAGTCCTTTCATCCAATCAGAATCAGAATAAGTCAATGCATTTTGCGGTACTTTATTTGGTCTGAAAACTTTGTGTTGATCCGTGTGGATGGCGAAATTAGAAGGAAAACACATAAATAACGCGATGGTGAATTGTTGTGTGTTGCACCGAGCATCTATTTGATATTCGCTGAGAAAAATTCTAAGGAAATAAATCAGCCGGTTTCCACAGAGCTTTGTCGCCATCTTCTGCCTCTTTTTGGTGCTACATCCCCCCCTCCCCCCAATGTTGTCTCAAAATGACATGGAATACATTATTTAATCAATTGTAAACATGTATGCTTTCCTCTTCAGAACTGTTTGAATCATATTCATAACTGGATGAGTAACAAGAAAGCAAATTATCAGAATCTGAAGCCATTGTTTTGATTCTCGAGCAAGGCAAGACGTCTTGGCGTGACACCACGAACAAGGGGGCGGGACCTTCTGAAGCCGGCCACTTCCGGTTTCTATTTTTTGTATTGTAGCGGCTTGGAATTAAAGCAGCATTACGTGAGGCAGGAGATGTGAGACAATCTTTTTTGTCAATGGATGCAACAGCTTCATATTTGCTTTGAACATTTAGCTTGTAGCAGACATGCACGTTTCACCATGATGTCCCTGATCCACTGGTGGAAAAGACACTTTAATCCTCTTCTATTTCATCTATTACTGCTTCATACCACAAAGAGGGTATAGAAAGTGCTTAAGATTGAATGACTGTCTGTGTCTTTTGTGTATTCAAGATGGCGCTGTGAGAGTGGCTGTCTTTACAGCTGGTGCTGTATTTTGTTTTTCTACTTCTTCCTTTCCTTTCCTATTACTTTCATCACTTTGCTGCTATAAAATGTAAATTTCTCCACTACGAGACTAATAAAGGCTAATCCAATCCCCACTCTACCCTTCTGCTCTCTTATTATTACAGTATGTTAAGTATACTGGAAAAACACATTTAAAAAATCAATGAAAATTTGTGATATAGAGGGGAGTCAGAAGGATTAAGGTTCGCTGACCACATCAATAGAGTATTCCAAGTCCAATTATGTTTGATACAGTGAGACCTCAATTTACAAACACCTTATCTTACAAACTTTTCGTCTTACAAACGTCAAATTTATGAAAATTAAACCTTATAATAAGCACTATTTTCATAATACACACCCACCACGACTGGCGTAGTGATCTTCGGCGGAAACACACGACCGAACAGCATCAGAGGTTAAGTTACCAACAGTCCTTATGGAAGGTGACTCTCCTTCCATGTAATCCTCATGTAATGCGCCTCCCTTTCCAAACAGCAATTCCCTTTGACCTTCGACCTCCAACGCCATTCCATCAAGCCATAAATGACCATCACAAATGTAAATAAAGTGACTTTATGATACAATGCAGTGTGTTTCTTTCATTACAATACAATAGCACATTTATTATACATAGAATAAGTTATGTTGTGTGTAGTTTTAAGGCTTATTTAGTTGAAAAGTATATTTTATGGAAACCCAGGAACAGATTATTCCTATTTTAGATTATTCCTATGGGAAATTGTTTTTTGAGATACACATTTTTCACCTTACACTCTGTCTGGGAACCAATTAAGTTCGTAAGTTGAGGTCTCACTGTACCAGCCAAATAAGTCACAGTCAATGAATGATAAGGTGATGAGCTGAATTTAAAGCATCAAATAATAATAATAATAGAAGCCAATTAAAACCTTGGTGGTTTGAAAGTCCTATCTTTCGAAGTATATATTAGCACTGCACTAATAAGTTGATCATCTGTAGTCAGGCCAAGAGTTGCCACGGCGACTGCATCAACCAACGAATGAGTGGTAGCCGTGAAGTGGGCAAAACTATTTTTCGATCTTCTCTGTCGTCTACAGTATTTGGGTTTCAAAATTCACTTTTTAGGACCATCTCCCCAGCAAATAACGGAAATTGAATTAAAATATTGATGTTAGTTTAATTTTGTAAAACAAATGTAACACTGTTCACATTTAGATGACATGTTCAGTAGTTTTTAAGGACGTGGAAATTTAGTCTTTCTGTTGTGATGGTGGTTCTAGGCAAACATCCATTGTCCATTCTGTTTAATGCATCATTTTAATTCCTACTGTATGAAATGCAGAAGAAACTGCACCATGTGGTGTACAAGCAATCTCCTCAGACTTGAGTGAAAATAGGTTGAGGGAAATATTATGATTTCTTGTTGCATTAAAACTTTGATGAATGTGAATCGATCCCCAAATGAACACATTTCCATCGATCCATCCATCCATTCATCCATCCATCTATCCATTTTCCTACGATTGGCTGTACACCGGTTCAGGCTTCCCAAGGACAGCTGGGATACGCTCCAGCACCCACAGTGACCCTTGTGAAGATAAAGTGGTCCCGAAATTGAATGAACCCATCTATTTTCAAATACGCTCATCTTCATGGGAGTTGTGGGCGTGCTCGAGCCTATCCCAGATGTCGTCGACCTACTGTGCATATTTTTCTTGAAATGTGGGATCAAATCAGTGTCCCAGAATAGGACATGCAGTAATTGTAATGATGACTCAAAAAAAACAACTCACTCGCTCATCTTAAGGAAAGTTCACCATTTTTTTAACTACCCTTTAAAAACGGTGGTATATCTTACAAGCAGTAACTGGGCCATGACGACTTTTAACACAACATAACTATTTCAATACCTACAGATACGTTCCTGTTCGGTTGAGGAACGTACAATCCTTTCACATTCCCATTGAGCAATTTTTTTCTGTCTTTGCCTCCCAGTGTAGTTTGCTGAGTCGTCATTTCTAAAGGACACACAGAGCATCACTTACCTTTCAAACTTCAACCTACTCGTCTCTCTCCAATCCTGGCTTGCTGTTCCTATTCTTAGCAGGAGGTGTCATGTTCTCCGTTACAAACAATATTTATTCTTTTACTGCTGTTGGCCTTGCGATGTGTGCGTGTGGTCCAGTCCGAAACCTCTTTTAGCCAGGTGTGTCTTTGACACCTCGTTTATGGCTCAACAGAGCTGGTGACACTGTTTCCATCATTTGTTTCTGCTCGTATTATCCTCACACCTACAATCCCATCCTCTTTGCTGCTTCTTACATTCAAATGTTGGCATCATATATGCTGACAATTGTTTTATCACAATATCACAACCTTGACCATTCTCACACTTCAACCCCATTTAATTTACCTCAGTATTGCAATGTCAGTAATCCTCCCAGAGTGATTTTACTGTGTAATGCGCCAATGACAAATACTGAAGAAATATGTGGCCTGCACACTATGTGCCAGCTCTCTTCCAAATGCGTAGACACACACATGCAGTTGTCTTCATAGACTCATCAGTGCTGTAGCTATTATTAATCAGAGGGAACATCCATTTTTAAGTCGTGTCATACAGGCCACCGACATATTGAGTGTGTGTGTGTGTGTGTGTGTGTGTGTGTGTGTGTGTGTGTGTGTGTGTGTGTGTGTGTGTGTGTGTGTGTGTGTGTGTGTGTGTGTGTGTGTGTGTGTGTGTGTGTGTGTGTGAGTGCGTGCGTGCGTGCGTGCGTGTGTGTGTGTGTGTGTGAATGTGTGTCTTGCCTCGAGTTGGGATAACCTTATCGTGATGAGACACTTTGCACGTACTCATGACCCGAGAGCTATGTCGGCAGGAGTCTCGTATTCCTGGTAGGGTCACCCAAGCCGAACAGGTTGAAGGGTCGAGGCCAGACAAGAGTGATTCCAAACCATCACGCAGTGTCAGGTATAGGCGGAGTCCAACAGACCGGACTACTGGCAACCCCCTTCAACTGTTACCAGAAGAAGGTTGTCTTGTGTACTCTCATGTGACTGGTGGGAGTGAAGATGGTGGGAGTGAGGACTGTGTGTGTTTTTTTTTACATTTTTTTATGATTATTACCAGGTTCGAAAATTCACGTTTGACAGAGGTCCGCAAGTGGTAAATAAAATTTCTTCCTTTATCTCTCCCTCTCTCTTCGTGTCCCTCTCCCTCCTTTGTTCTGTAACTTCAAGTAACTGCGCCAACTGGCATTGAAATGCCTGTCATTACAATGCCTGTTATTTGTATCTAACCCTTTATTAACCTTCGGCAGGCCTGATTAACAACATGAACGGGACATATATGGCCCGTGAGCCAAAGTTTGCCAACCTCTGGTCTAGATGGAAACCTCTTCAACATCAGACATCTCCAGGCCCACACAAAAACGTGTCAGATCTGTGAGCTTCTGTATCCTGATGACTGCGCTCTACTACCTCACAGCTCAGACTATATGCAGCAAACTCTCAACACCATTTATAGTCTGCACCGGTCCTTTGGTCTTCAGAAAAAAATATAAAAAAGTGAGGTCATGTTCCAACTTGCTGCTCCAACTTCCACACATTCCACACATCAATGGCATTCCACTAAACTTCAGGGCCTAAAACTGGGCCCCGAAGGTTTCACTGCTGTTGGATCAGGTCATCAGCAGACCCCCCTTGCCCACGTCATAATGGGAGACCCCCTTTGTGATTTGCACCACTCTAGACAAAACTGAATTCTATCAAATGGCCTTTCTTCCTCTGTCGTCTCCTGCCTCTTGCTGTGTCCAGGATTAGTAGGTATTATTGCTCTGCCAAGCGAGGAAAATGAGACAGGCCAGCCCCTTGATTTGGAGAGTATGGAAAATATTATTTTCTAATAACCCCTCTTTATTAAATCTTCCTGGAGGACACATGGACAGAGTCTTCTATTTTCTCTCTGTACAAGGTCGATCATGGGAGGTTTCTTGTTTTAAAAATAACCAATCAAACTGCGGGGGGAATTTCAATATGATTAACCTCTTGACTGAGCCTGATTTTACACCATCGTGTCTCCCTTTTGAATCTTGAGTGATCAGTTAAGTGTTCTAATTGGTATATCTTAGATAGCACACATTGTGCGGGAGACTGCTTGTTTCATTTGAGAAAAAGGGATGCTGGGTGATCCACTTCGAAGGCCCCAGTGTGCCTTGTTTGCCATCTGTCTTTGTGGACTGTGATTTGATTACCTCGGAGCTTCATTAGGAGAAGGAGATGGGGAGTGAAGCCATCCTTGTGTCTCCCTCATCCTCCCGTCTCAGCTTACACTTGCATGGATGAAGTTGCACTGATTGATGCACATTGAAGGTGAGGGACTAAGGAGCATATTCTCCCTTGTGTTTTAAATGGTAAATGGGCTGTCACTTATGTTGCGCTTTTTCTACCTTGGGCACTCAAAGCGTTTTACACTGTTTCCACTTTTACCCAGTGATAACGCGGCATCTGGAGCAACAGGGGGCTCATGATCTTGCTCAAGGACACTTCCACATGGTCACAGTGGCCGGGGTTCATACCCCCAACCACTGGGTTGGGCGACAATCACTCTACCATCGAGTTATTGAGTCTGAAAAGGTGCTCGCTTGTGCACTTTATTGGTCGATTCTCCCGTTCACTTTCAATGTTTCCTGAAAAATCTGTCATTGTAAGAATTCTCCCAGAGACAGAAGTGTCTCATGGCTTTCACACTCTGGAAACAGCACTAAGGTCTCATGCTTCTCCAAGGTGAAATGTAATATCGCAAGTTTTAAGCCATTCCACAGCTGCTGACGGGAAATGACAATTGTCATCTGTCGACTTGTCCACTTCGGCCGATTTGTGCTGATTTATGGCCTGCCTGTCACATATACTCTGACGGACTGTCCAATGACTGATTATGTGTCCCTACGACATGACAATAAAGGCTGAATGTTGACATGCCATTTTCGTTCATGCTCTGTTGTCACCTTGTGTCTCAAAACAGTGACCAGTCCTCCCCCAAATTCAAATGCACAACTCTATTCGTATCCAATTCAAAATGTGAAAATAATCAAAAATATTTTGACAATTGGTTTTGTATTTTTACAGGTTGAAATGGACAAAAGTAGGGATGGGCAGATACATTTTAGTGGCAATTGGCCGCAGATTTTAGACATTTTGCAACCCAAAACAAATTGGACCCAAAAAACGGAACGTGACCAATAGATGAATACACGATACACAAGTTTGAAAAAGTTTCTAAAATGACTGCCATCAATAATTATCTTCTATATTTCTGACAAAGGGCAATAGAAATATGTCTTGTCCAGAAATGACTGCCTTCAGACTTTTATTTGGCTAACTTGGCCTGAAATTTAGGAGTCGACCGCTTTGTCATCAATTGCTAAACCTGTCAGGCTTTGTTACCTGATGATGCTGAACATTATGCAGTACAGACAAAATAGAGCGCTGTTGTTATTTTCGTTGTAACTTGTTGCTAACGGTTACCATCCAAAGCATCAACTGGTAATTTTTGGGCCAGAATAAAACGTGTGTCAATACACAGAGCGCACAGATAGAGCAACACATGGCTTCATACTGCCTCAGGCACATGCCACACGGGCCCTCGCCAAGATTTATCAAAAAGGCTTGTTCGTGCGCAATTATATCTCCTAGTTTCCTCACAGCTTGTCCTCAAAACTGTTTTTGTGCTGTTTTCCTGCCAGCACAGTCAAATCCCTGTGCAGATCCTGTTCAACTTTCATCAGAGGCACTTTGACCGGTGAAGCTCCTCACAAACAAACCAGCACCTGATTCAGAGATGCCATGGTTAATAAATGCCAGGAGCTGTGATTATTTTGATGATGTTGTATCAGCCTCCCCGCGCAGTGCTCCCTTTGTAAGAGTGATGAATGGCCTTTTTTTAATTGTTTCTAATTGATAACTGTATCGCGACTTTGTTATGAAACACTGCCAATTTAGTCACACTGATACACTGTGGTGCCTTATTAATTCTTTCCCTTCTGGCTCGAAGCACTGCGCGATTGAAGAGAGCTCCATCTGTGCGTCTGTGTCTGGGCCCAACATGGAGTCGCACTTTGTGCCGATAAGAAGCAGATACTTTTAGTTTTATTCTAATATCCAAGTGTCTGGTTTCTTTAACTATGTAGTCATTATCTGTCCATGTATGCTTATTTACGAGCCTGTTCAGGTTTCAGGCTCGGCACAGTGTATGAGTTCATTCTAATCATGCATTATAAAGTGACATTTTATGATAAATCCTATCTCAAGGTTCTTATCTGCTACTGAGCCATCACAAAGAGAACATTTGCATACATATTGCCTCACACCTTCATAGATAGATTTTTCTTGAGCATTCAACATGAGCTACAAAATTATAGTGTTTACAATGAATAAAAAGAGGGAATCAAGGCCAAAGGAAATAAGTGGGAGAAACTACATAAGGCGTCCTCATGAAAAGTTTTGGTCATTTAGTGTTTATGACGGCCGTCGCTGGGTCACCCGCTGTGTGCGCGTGTGTACTTGTACCAACAGATGGTGCCCACCTGAGTGGCCTGTGGGGACTTTTAATAGGTCCACCTGTGGCTATTTTGAAAAGTCATGTAGTTGTTAAAAGTATACTCTCGATCCTTTGAAGATTTCATGAGTGAAACGTAAATAAAAATAATGCAAGGCAAAATAATGAGTAAACTACTCTTGGTTACTCAGTAATGACATATTGCACAAATGCAGTTTGGATGAAATGTTATTTTCATTGTATGGCATAATGTCTCTCTGAATGTTTTAAACTACAGTTCCGATTTGTGCATTCGTGATCTGTGTGGATGTCGTTCCGATTTCGATTGTTAACACTCGTTTACGATGGTGCAAAAGACTCTATCCAAAATGTTGGAACCGACAATGCTGACGCTCCCACTGTCGCATGGCTCAGCGCTCATTATCTCCATCAAGTGGTAGATCCAAAGGCTACCACAGGAGGTGCTATGGCACTTCTACACGGCCGTTATCGAATCCATCCTGTGCTCTTCCATCACAGTTTGGTTCTGGGCCGCCACAAAAATGGACAAAATCCGACTTCAAATGTCAGTTAGAACGGCGGAAAAAAATCATTGGCACCGCCCTACCCACTCTTGAGGACTTTCCCACTGCACGAATCAAAACAAGGATGCGGAAAATCCTACTGGACCCTTCGCACCCTGCCCACCACCTTTTCCAGCGACTCCCCACGGGCAGGTGCGACTGATCCATGCGTACTAAATTCAGCAGACATTTAAACAGCTTATTCCCCGAAGCCATTTACTCTCTAAACAATAACCCGAATATAACTGTATAGTGCCTCTTTGAAATTTATTTTTATGATGGTACTAGTGCAGCGTGTTCTACTGGAGACGAATTCTTTGTGTGTTCTACATACTTGGCAATAAAGATGATTCTGATTTTGATTGACGAAGGTACACATTGTGAACTCTTTCCCCCGCAACAACCCCACATTTAGGTTCACATTCCGCAGTTTTATTTGAACACCTCCCTGAAGACTGTGATAATTATTCATGCATCAAACAGTGAACTTTGCCTGTTTATTAATAACCGCTTCAGGTTGAGGACTGTTTATCTCAGACTCTGAATTTGATCATGCTCATGCTATATTTGATGGTTCAGATGCCCTCAGATCTCATCATCGTCATCTTAGAAGCTGAAGGGATGATTGTTTTTAATATCGAGACGCACAGCCTTCATAATCAGCGGGTGAGGAGGGTCAGCTATCCTTGAAGCCGCTTGGGTTGTCTGCGAGGATTTTCTGGCTGTTTGGTAGACGAAGCAACCTTTGGCTCATTCTTCTTACATAACTGTCTGTCCGTTGGAAGCGCACAGGGAAGGTGGCTGGGTGGGAGAGAGGGGATGTTTTCGAGCAAACCACCCCCGTCTGTGTCTCGCTGAGCCCTTCTTTCAAATGATGAGAGCTTGCAAATGTAAGTAAAGTTCACACACGGCTGCGGCAAAGTCACCAGGTAAAATTAATTCTGTCACTTTGTGCAAAATGAGCGTTGAGACGTCTTATCCGCGATGGCAAGCCATTTGGATGCTATTTGTGACATGATCAATTACAGACAAAAGGAAAAGCCCATAGAAACATTGTCAGAAATGTAATTGTTGCCATCTAGAGAAGCTAAATGAAAGATGAATCGCAAAGCCTCATTTCTTCACCTGCTTAGATGTAAAGCAGAGAGCCTTGGTGCAATAAGACCGCAAAGTCAAGCTTATATGAAGCTTAGCTGGTTCTATCCACAGTGAAACTGACCTGTCTGAATGCATGTCTGCATCTATGTGTGTCTAGATCAAACCCTCCCAAAAAAGATCTCTTATGAAATACCTGCTGGAAATTATGTCAGCACATCAACAAACCTGAAGCATTCAATACGATTCAATACAAGAGCTGCACAAGCTTCACAAGGTTCTCTTCAAATCCATTGTTGATGCAACCAACATACAGATATCCCCGATATGAAATTATCATATTGAAAATGTGTCTTCACACATGATGTAGTGATTGACTTGATTTGCTTCCATTTGAGTTAGCATGAATTTAGCTCAATTCTTCTCAGGACTCTTTTGCCACTTGCCGCTCATGTGAAATGATAAACTGGGCCTGATTTAATATTGCAGGCTTTGCGACATAAATCATGATGCAAATATTGGTGGGGTCATTGCTGGAGCTAGAGCAGTTGTTTCCCACCCAGATAGTGGGTTCAAATCCCCTTCTCGTGTGACCACATCGAAATGTCCTTGATTAATATGCAGAACATTCGTTTCATCCTGACGTTCCACCATTAGTAGGGGGATGAAGAAACAATTTTAAAGTAGTTTGGGGGCCTTGTCAGTGGAAGAGCATGACATTTGATGTGATTGTGTTTGCAAATTGATCCAAATGATAAACACTCACTGAATCTCAACTTGACGGATAACCAACTAACCTTTTTGTCAGCTCAAAACAACCCCTATTAGATATGAGTTGTTGAATGTAGAGTACAAGAAGGCTTCACACCTGACTTCCAAATTTTGGCCTGAACTGAATTATCATTACCCATTTGGCAATTCTCCCTGTTTTTGCTTGCGCTCTCCTTTCTCTCAGCCCATAGACAGCTCCCATTTCCCTCCCCAACCACCCAACTGCTTCCTTGTATGCAACAAGACATTCTTGACATTTTGAAAAGGTTGAAAGACAAAGAACCTTTGTGTCCTAATACGACCGCACTCTGTACTCTATCTGAATGAAAATGTTGTAGAATAATAGGGTGTAGGATGTGTGTGTGTGTGTGTGTGTGTGTGTGTGTGTGTGTGTGTGTGTGTGTGTGTGTGTGTGTGTGTGCGCGCGTGTGTGTGCGCGCGTGCGTGTGCGCGCGTGTGTGTGCGCGTGTGTGTGTATGTGTGTGTGTGTGCACGCACGCCAGGGAATGTTTATGTTACGGTGGCTGATCATACAACAAACTGAGAAAAATGCTAATTAGGTCGTCAAATAGAGTGGGATGTTTGCTGCTTAGAATATATACACAGATGAGGTGGCTCGGGCATTAGGATGCCTCCTGGATGCCTCCCTGGTGAGATGTTTCGGGCATGCCCCACTAGCAGAAGACCCTGGGGTCGACCCAGGACACACTGGAGCGACTATGTCTCGCTGCTGGCCTGAGAACGCCTCGGGATGGGTCAGGACGAACTAGGAGAAGTGGCTGAGGAGAGGGAAGTCTCGCCTTCCCTACTGAAGCTGCTTCCCCCGCGACACGGTGTGTGTGTGTGTGTGTGTGTGTGTGTGTGTGTGTGTGTGTGTGTGTGTGTGTGTGTGTGTGTGTGTGTGTGTGTGTGTGTGTGTGTGTGTGTGTGTGTGTGTGTGTGTGTGTGTGTGTGTGTGTGTGTGTGTGTGTGTGTGTGTGTGTGTGTGTGTGTGCGTGCGTGTGTGGGTGGGTGGGTGTGCGCGTGTGTGTGTGTGTGTGTGTGTGCTTGTATATACGTATTGTTCTCTGTCCAATCGTCTGCCCTCAGCATGCTAGTCACCTTTATGCACCAAGCTTGTGCTCGTGTAGTAATCCATGGAAGTCGAGCACCACCCTATACTCTAAGGAAGAATGATGTTGCTGTTCATTGATACGCCTTGGTAGAAGTGCAGTAGAAAAAAGAAAATGAAGGAAAAAATATTTGCATAGCTGTGATCAGGGACTTTTATGTTGCCCCACACCATATAAAGGTGGTCCCCAAAGTAGGAGATGCTGTTCATGGTGATGGTTTGGTGTAAAAAGTTATTTACGTACCCAAGCTTTGACAATGGAAATGTTTTACTGTGCCAAAAGCTGCAGTATCCCAGGTGGAACTGTGCTCTTTTGAGATTGTAATGAACGCAATTATCCTGTTGTGTGAGGTTCCCAACAGCACACCTCGATGCCTCGCCATCAGTCGGTCAGTCAAGCAGACAGACAGATGTTTTACAAGCCGTATCCCGCACTGTTTGTTTTCTAAATGTAGCTTGTAGCAGACGTGTGCACATTTTCAGCATGACATCCCTGATCTTCTTTTCTTTTCGACTTTTCCCTTCAAGGGGTCGCCACCGCAAATCAGTGTCCTCCATCTTTAGAGGTTTGATCCGCATGTTTGTTTTGGCCAAGCTTTTACGTCAGATGCCCTTCCTGACACAACCCTCTGTATTTATCCGGGCTTGGGACCGGCACAAAAAGACTTATGTCCCTTTGTGGCTACAGAACAAGCAACTCGCTCAGTAAAAGGCTACCAAATTCAAAATTGTCATCGGCACAGCAACATTCAAAAAAAAGCAATAACTATACTCACCATTTGATGACAATATTTTACAGTGAAATGGGCATCTCTTTCCCTTTGTGATCCCTGATCCACTTGTGAAAAGGACACTTTGACCCTCTCCTCTTTCATCTATAACTGCATCATACATCAAAGAGGATGCTGAAAAGTGGTTAAGATTGAATAACTGTGTGTATTTTGTGTTGTGTCATATTATTTATTTTAAATTACATAACCATTATTATTCTCACAATGGACAAATTCACAATTCACAGCTTCAAGATGGTGCTGCTAAAGTGTCTGCCTTTACAGCAGCTCCTATATTGCGTTCTTCTACTGCTTCTTTTTCCTTTCCTCATCCTATCATAACTTTGCTGTTGTGATTTTTTTCCTATGTGAAACTAATAAAGGATAATCTAATCTATTTGAATCTAATCTAATGTAATTATTCCAGCAGCTCCAATTGGAACTCAAAAGCACCCAAGGTCCTTGTGGTCTCTTCTTATCTTTCGCTCTCATCCATCACATCCCTCAGCTCTTGCTTCTCGCCTCCCTCTTTGCTTCCATCAATCTCTCTTGTATCTTATTCTTCCTCATTTTGCAGGACAAAAAGTGCTCTTTTGACAGCGACAGAGAGTCTGCTTAGCGAGTGTAAGCAAGGACAAGGGAGTGTACTGGCATGGTAATGTTTAAATCATTAGTCTGGCAGCGGGATTACACCTTTTAACCTTGAACAACGTAAAGCCCTGTCTCGGTCGTTTATGATGCCTGATGTAGCTGCTGCTCCGAGGTATCTACTTTTTTTCCCTATGGTCCCGATTTAGTCACCAAACACTGTTTAATCTGCATTTGTATCGGCAATGCAGTTTTGTAAAAGCACATTAATATAAGAAAACCTTTCTTGTTCTCACAATGGAGAGATTGCTAATTCACAGCAGCAAAGGAAAGGAAGAGGTAGAGGTACAAAAGGAGCTGCTGTAAAGGCCGGAACTCTCGCGGGGCCATCTTGAAGTCAAACTGACAAAATGATACAACAAAACACATAAAACACAGACAGTCATTCAGTCTTCACCACTTTTCCACATCCTTTTGTTGTATGAAGCAGTTATAGATAAATGAGGAGAGGATCAAAGTGTCCCCCTATCGCCTCCACATTGCAATTGCCGGTACATAAGTAAAAGGTAAAAATATCCAGATTTGCCTTTTCCCAGGAATTGGTTGGGTTTTGACGCAGAGCTTGTTCAGGGAAGTTTCTTTGATTATTTTTTTTTCTTTCTGTGCCCCTCTTGCCAGCTTATTTGCTTTCTGTGTGGGTTGTCTTTCACTCATTGGGGTGAAGGCGGATACGGGATAATATTCAGACTTCCAGAGTCAGCCTGCTTATAACTCAGGAGCCAATATTAGCCACGCCATCGCCATTTCACTCATGAGCCTCGTTGCCTTGGATACGTTGCATAAGAAGAGAAAGATGGGAAAGCGCTGTGCCCCTTGCTGATTGGAGGACAAGACGACAGGGCAGCTCTCACTTTTTCTTCACCACGCTTAACTGGATCTGTCAAAACACCGCAGAACCCAGCACTCATGTGATGACACAAACATTCAACTCATCAAAGAAAAGATTATTCTGTCAATAGATATATTCTTGACAAATTAAGGATAATGTTGCAGGAATGATTTGTCGCTCAATTTCAAACAGGCTTTTTTTTTGTCAACCTTGCTTGCGGGTCATGGTTATTTATTTTTTTGTGTTGGCTGCACGGAGACCGCATTTTAAGACCACTGGGATTGTCCTTCCGTAGCTTCCATATTTGCAAGGCCGTGGCAGGAGGGCAACTTGAGAGTGAAAACAGACCTTCATTCAAGAGACAGCACCATTTATCTCCTCACTTTTTTTTATTGTGCAATACTCTGTGATGTCTTTCAAAACAAAATATGGACTGAACAAGAGCCTTAAAATCAGCATGCTTGATTTCTCCAAAATGAGAAAATAGTTAGCATGATAGTAAGGAACAACTAATGTCCAGTGCCTCCATGGGCTGGCTGTTTACACGAGTAGACTTCTTGAACATTTTTTTACAGAAAGAAAAGAGGAGGGCAAGCAGGCCTCTGTCTCTATTCACGTGTTTAGCAAGCACCATCTGCTGCATTTATTCCCACACGAGTGGAAATGCTTGGTTGTTTAGGCGCAGATCTGTGTGATAGAGCAAGCTGCTTTGTTACCGCAACTTAATTGGCGTCAACCACTCTTCTGGAAAACAACGTAACACCAACAACAAAACTACAGAAAGAATCATTTGGAATAATAGAATGGTTACTATTTACAATATGGGACCGAAATTCATTAATTTTATGGTTCTGTTTGAACTTCACTGCTAATGTGGTTTATGATACAGAGTGGTAGTGAACGCAAATATCTAACAGTTTCACTGATATAACAATTTTCACCTCATCAGAGAATATGACGATCTTCGATGCCCAGATAATTCAATTATTCAATCTATTTGTGTTCAGGAAAATTTCAACCCGGGTCTTCTTTCCCTTTCATTGGGCTGTTTTCTTTCCTTCAACTTGAACCCGAAATCTGGGAGCCTGTTCTGTCTATGCACTTCACACCTGCCATTTGACATTCTTTGGATAGGTCAGTTGATGTCATCATCCTGGTCCTGAGTGGCATTTCAATGAGGCGATGGGCATCCCAGTCGGCTGAGAGTTGTTTCTGATCTCTGCCAGACTCATAGCTCGCTATATTGTTCCCAACCTCTACTGCTTGACCTTGTTCTGATATTATCTTTTAAGGTGGAAGCAACCTGACACTGACCTCATCCCTCTGCCAGAAAGGCCAGAATTGAACACTTTTCTTCTCTCAAAACTTTTCTTTTCACTTCTGAACAAGACCGTTTATTTCTTTAATTCCACTTCAAGTTACCAGATGTGTGGCAACTAAAATGTGGCCCGCGACGAAAATGGGTTTGACGCCCCTGGTTTGGAGCCTCTCTGGAAAAGCCTGAAATAAATTTCAGCTATTAAAGTTGGCTTCTATTTCCATTCTCTTTTTGAACAATTAATGTTCCTGTTTCAATTAGCATGCCTCTGATTGGTCTCACTGCAGTCAACTAAAAAATGTCACATCCCAACATTCCCCAGTCAAATCTTATGTTCCTCAAGGCTCTTTTCCTAGCCCTCTTCATTTCATCACCTAAATCCTCTGAAACTTTGGTACTTGAAGTTGTGTGGATGACACACAGGTGTACTGTCACACCCGAAAAAAGGCAGGAGGGAGGAGCAGGGATTATTTGACAAATTGTATTAAAGTCGGCAGGAACAAAATCTCAAACAACAAAGTCATCAGAACAAAAAGGTCCAAAATGTGAAACAAAACCCTGCGTAAAACACGACGAAACAAACCAGATTGAGTGAAACAAACAATGACAGGCAACCAATGGTGGTGCTGGGAGTCCTTTTAACTGCCACAGATAAAAACGACCAACACCTATGCAGCTGCAGGCGGGGCCCTACAATGCCACCCATTGGTCGCAAACCGAAACGTTACAAGTACTGTACAAACCTGCCTTAAGATAACAAAATCGGTGTCGCTCTCAACTTTCCCAAATGAAAGAGTATACATACGATGCTTCTGCAGAACAATTCCAATTCTACTTTGATCTTTTTTTAAAAATATGTAAAATCAGCATCTAACCCTCATATTATGTTGAAAAAATCACGTTGATTATGTTGTGGGTCATTTTTTTATGTAAAAATCCACACTCAACAGTCAAATAATATGTGACATCAACAACAACTGTTTCTGTGATGTTATAAATATACTTAAAAGACAGACAACATATTTTCTATCCCATTGGGATATATTAGAATTGTTTTGAAGAAAGGAAAAGGAAAGGATATCCAGTGCCTTAGTCAACACATATATGGAAACACTTAAGATGAGGGTTACAGAGTGGTGTGTGTTTGTGCCATTATAATACATCTTATTCATGTAAACGTTTACATGTGTTTCCAGGTGCCGATATTGGTGGTCTAATGGATATAGAATCTCTCTACAGAGGCGTGCAACAGAGCATCAACAACACCCGGGCAAGACGTGCTCGCAGGCAGAGCATGGACCGAGCCTACAACATTGAGGTTCTGCTGGGCGTCGATGACTCTGTGGTCCAGTTTCACGGGAAGGAAAATGTCCAAAAGTATCTGCTGACGCTCATGAACATAGTACGTGCTGCTCACGCAAATATGGGACATGTCCTCGTATGCACTCATCCCATGCCTAAATTCACAAAGATGACATTGCTTCGCCTCCATCTCTTCTATTTGAGTTGAACAGGAAGTCAAGGGGAGTTTCAAAGACTGCTATTAGCACACGCATGCACACACGTATACAGACGAACAACTGAATGAGGATTCAATTCCCATCTCTCATGTTCTCATCTAGCAATCAGTCACGGGTAATCCTTTCTTCTCCATCTGAATATGAGATTTCAGTGTGTGAGTGTGTGTGTGTGCGTGTGTGTGGGTGTGGATGTGTTTAATGCGACGTGAGCCCTTTGCTCTGAAGGGGCGACGCAGCATTTCTTCAGGCTTTGTGTCCTGTCCCCCCTCACTGTCATCATCTCTTCCTGGTATTTATGCATATGGGCATACGTGTGTGTCGGCTTGAACCTGCTGCTGATTTAAAGATTCACAAATTAAACCTGTGGCGCACAATCGCCGGTGTGTGAGTGTATGCCTTGAGTTACTTTTGGCTTACAGGATGGCGTGCTGTGCGAAACGCCAATCCCCAAGTGCGAAGCAGGTGCAGACTCTGCCACGAGTTATTTGTCTCGGCTCGGCGTGGAGGAAGAACACAAGCCGCTCCTCCATTGCCTTCACTATTAGTTGTGTGCGAGACAACAGAAGTAGGAAAGGGAATACAATACGCAGCACCTCTCTTGTCTGTGCAGTGGGGGTAGTGGGGAAAGAGGAGGCAGAGAAAGCATTTTATGTCTTATACCCGCAATAAATGACTGACAGCACGATAAACAGGAATGGCTGCCTCCCACACGTGGAGTCTTTACAAGGTTCTTCCACAAAGTTTGTTTTGTTTTGCACTCCATCGTGACTTGCACCATGAACACTGCTGTTAACTTTGTAGTTGGAAAAAGTCATTACATAAGCACATTTTCAGAATTAGTTTGAACAGCAAATATTAATTTCCTGTCCCATTAACAGTCAGTTCCATATTGTTGGGGGGTTATAATTTTGTTGAGGTGTTAGTTTTTATGAAACTAATACAGGCTGTGTTTTAGTTTTTAGTCTATAAACTTGTACTTACTGTACCTACAGTTTCTGCAGTTTTTTGTTGCAAACAAATTATGGCTCCTCAAGCCATGTATCCCTCCAACCGCAGAGTGTCCAACAGCACCGACCTTTCCGCTGAACAAAGCGAAGCTGTGATGATGCTGCCCATTACAGGCGCAAAAAAGCGCAATCACCCCTGTGGTATCCAACGATGACAGTCAAATGTCACCGACATTCCTCCCATTCAAAAACAGTACTGGCATATCCATGCTGCTGAAAATGCGCAACCACTCAGCACAGTCTCCTCCTTGATGAATGTCGTGGCCAAAATGCTAAAAAACAATCCGTATCCATTCCACATGACGCACAACAACACAAAGTGACAAAAGAAAACGCAAAAACAAGACAAAAACAACAAAAAGCAACTCTCATGAGAGCACTTGCTGACGGTTGCCTGCTCGGGTGCCATCTTGGGGGAAAAAAGAAATAGTTTAATAGTCCCGCAATGGGGAAATATGCAGATTGTATTCAATTATTTGGTATACAATTACTGGATATGGTTTTGCAGATACTAGCCTTTGTGGGTAAAGGTGTATTACGTTGTACAATGGATTTACCTGCCTAAGTGAATAATATCAAAACATTCAACTCAGATTATGGAAAAACTAGCTCATCTTCCTGGTGACTTTGTGTTTATTGATTGATTTCTAAGTCATAGTACCATTGTGCATTCTGCACTGTGCACCTAATATTTGACATGGGGTTCCCCCTACTGTGTACTTCTGCATGGCCCCGGCTGACTGTTAGTGGTCAAGCGCAACTGTGTCAAGTGGTGTTCATGCATGTGTGTTTGTGCAGTTGGGTTTGGAGGTGTGGGGTGTGGACTTGTGTATTGCAGGATATCAAAGGACCCACCCACACATGTCTGAACCCTAAAATTTGAATTCTATTTGAGAAGTTCAGCTGCAGTTCAGTGTGTGTGTGTGTGTGTGCGTGTGTGTGTGTGTGTGTGTGCGCATGTGCGTGCGTGTGGTTGTGGTTGTGTGTGTGTGTGTCTGCGTGCCTGCGTGTGTTTGTGTGTGCATGCGTGCGTGTGTGTGCGTGTGTGTGTGTGTGTGTGTCTGCGTGCGTGCGTGCCTGCGTGTGCGTGTGTGTGTGTGTGTGTGTGTGTGTGTGTGTGTGTGTGTGTGTGTGTGTGTGTGTGTGTGTGTGTGTGTGTGTGTGTGTGTGTGTTGAATGTGAGCTCTGGTAATTGTACTTCCCAGTGCTTTCCCATGTGTTTGCCTCTTTTCTTTCTTATGCTGTTTTTTGATTGTTGCCAAATTTGTACCAGGGGTGATGCAAGATTTTAGCCCATGCCATTGGATGCACAAAACTCAAAGATCATCTTCACAGCATCATAGCAGAATCAGAATCATCTTTCTTGGCCAAGTGTATAGAACACATAAGGAATTTTGTCTTTGGCAGAGCACGCTGCAATAGTATCATCAGTAAAAAGACATGACAAATAAGTATGGAGGACACTAATAAAGGCGAATCTAATCTAATTCCTGAATGTAAGTGGTGCCTCTCAAGAACAACTGAAACAATGTGCAAGGTATCAAGCAGAGCGAAAGTGATCAGTGGTAGAATAAAATATGCTAACAATTTAACTTGTGGTTATCTCAACTTAACTTGTGGTGGCTTGGCGAAGGCTTATGATGAAGTGATCCACATGCCATTATCCTGTCGAGCAGCAACAGTTTACAACTGTTGCACAGTGGCGGTTTCACTAAACCGCCATGGTGGTTTCAGGTTTAATTTAGACAGTGCATAAAACTTCTTGGGTTGTTACCACGTCGGCTTAGTCATGCTAAAGCGGTGATACCAGGGCTAATGAGGCAACCACAGCCAGGAATACGACATTACAGGTAATAAAATAGAACAAAAGCGGTAATCAGATTGGCTTCAGAGAGTGGTCTACTGCTCCCCTCACCATAGGGACCTATCAGATCACAGGTCCGGCACCGCCACCTCTGTCCATTAGGGATATATATAGGGCCAGGGTTACCAGCACAACTTTAGTTCGCTGAGGAAGCATGCATTCTCCAGTTTTATTGTTCAAGTGTAATTTCATTTGGACAAAATTAAAGTGTTCCAAATTGCGAGCTCAGGCCGAGAGATGAGCATCAATATGATGGATTCAATAGCTATCAGTGGTCCGTCTGTCTCATGACTGTCCATTAGCAGAGACCTTTCGAGAGGTGCTGTAAAGTGTTAACCACACTCTCCTTGCATATGAATAGTAAGTAATAATGAGGGAGATGTCTGTGTTCACGTGAAGGAAGCCACTCATGTACATTTCTGTGCGTGAAGTTGAATTAGTTGTATGCCTCCACAATCCAAGAACCTTAAGTAGGAGCTGCCTCATTGTGATTGTCCGCGCTTGTCTATTTAACCCACCACAAAGGGAGTGAGTCATCAGATTACCAAATGGTAAGAGGATCCGTGAAAAGGAATCAAAACTACGGCAGGTAATAATAGACTGCTCGTCAACTGGAAGTGTCACAGAAATTCGTGAAGCGCTGTCAGACAGATAACTCGAATTCTCACTATTTAATGTCTTGCCGAGTGTGTCCCGAAAAGACGGAGACAAACTGTGCCAAGCTGCCTCTAAATCACACAATCCTCATGCCAATTATCAGCTGATGACTCACTTATGGCTCATCAACAAATGATGTTTTTACTGCATGTTTTGCGATGACAAATTACTTCACTTGCATACATCATGTGAACAAAATAAATATCAAGACACACATCTTAATTGCTTTCAGTGATTAATAATTCATTAGATGTTGGCCTCGGCCCTGTGCTAGGCTTTCCTTCACTCGCCTATCCCACCCATTGCAATCAAAGTCAAACAAGAAGCCAGCAGCGAATCTTGCTTTTGATGACGAGTGAGTGATCCATGTCGCAAATACGTGTACATCGTCGGAGACTGGTTCCAGTTATGTAGAAATGCTTTCAGTGATTACGTTTTGCATCTTTGTGTGTGGATACTCTTATGGATAGGATATTTTTAAGACGTTGTCATTGATGTATTTATCTCTGTTTATCTCCAAGAATTATCACATTTCTTTTTTTTTTTATAATAATAATAATAATAATACTTATATATTATTATATATAATAATTTATTTCAAGCGCCTTTCAAAACACCCAAGGACACTTTACAATAAAAACAATAAAACAAAGCACATAACAATAAAACCATAAGTAAAATGATACATAATAAAATAGCAGATGGAACTATACATTGAAAGCAATTTTAAACAAGTGGGTTTTGAGGTGAGCCTTGAAAATAGGGAGGGAGTCAATACTACGGATGTTGGGTGGAAGAGAATTCCAGAGTTTGGGAGCAGAGCGGCTGAAAGCTCTGCATCCCATCGTGGTGAGACGGGCAGAGGGCACATAGAGGTGAAGGGAGGATGAGGATCTGAGGGACCGAGAGGGAACAGAGATTTGAAGCAGGTCAGAAAGATAGGGAGGGGCAAGGTTATGGATGGCTTTGAATGTAAACAGAAGTATTTTGAATTCGATACGATGTTTAACAGGTAGCCAGTGGAGTTGCTGGAGGACAGGGGTGATGTGGTGAAAGGAGGGGGTTCTTGTTAAGTAATTGTATCAACACCAAATGTTGAGCCCCTGTTGAAAGTGTGATGTGGCAGCAGCTAAAGGTGCAAATTAAAAGTAGCTTTTTTGATACCTCATAATCACCTTTTTTGTACTTTGGCAAGGTTTAACTTCATCTATCAACACTGCGACACTAACATGAGGCTGTGCACCTTTGCAGAATAATACAGTAAATTATTATCCGTTTGGTGCATCTCTGTGTTTTTTCCACCTTATTTGTGTTTGTAAATGTGATTAAATCATGGAATTGCACCTTATGTGGCATTGTTGGAGCTATCGTGGAGCTCAATACAGTGAGACCTCAACTTAGAAACTTTTTGTCTTACAAATGTCAATTTTATGAAAATTAAACCTTATAATAAGCACTATTTTCATAATACACACCCACCACGGCTGGCGGAAGCACACGACCGAACAGCACCAGACGTTAAGTTACCAACAGTCCTTATGGAAGGTGACTCTCCTTCCATAAGCCATCAACGACCATCAAAAAGGTCAATAAAACTTTATTTTACAGCACAGTTTATTTCTTTAATTACATTCGTCATGTAATGCGCCTCTCTTTCCAAACAGCAATTCCCTTCGACCTCCAACGCCATTCCATCAAGCCATAAATGACCATCACAAATGTAAATAAAGTGACTTTATGATACAATGCAGTGCATTTCTTTCATTACAATACAATAGCACATTTATTATACATAGAATAAGGTATGTCATGTGTAGTTTTAAGGCTTATTTAGTTGATAAGTATATTTGATTGAAACCCGGGAACGGATTATTCCCATTTTAATGGTTTCCTATGGGAATTTGTTTTTTGAGATACACACTTTTCGCCTTACACACTCTGTCTGGGAACCAATTAAGTTCGTAAGTTGAGGTCTCACTGTATTGGGAAGAACGGTCAACGGTGGATTTATACAGCAAAGCTAGCTAGACAGACGGGCGGGCGGACGGATAGATGGATAGATAACCAGGTTTTAATCATTCGCTGAGTTGCTGACATGTAGCAATACAGGTGCAACACTGAAGCCTTCCTTCGAGTCAGTTCTCCTCACAACAAAAGTTGTCTCAAGGCACTTTACACATTGAGAAGGTCAACAACCATACTTCTCATTCTGTACCTTAGATATACCTGTATGTTTATACGGTTTAAGAAAAAGCCAGGGGGAAAGTATCAATAATGTAAATGGCCCCTGAATAGCAACAACGTCAACACTGGTCCACTCCAAACACCATTGTCCCAGAGATAAAGACAACGAAAAAAAAAATCATAGTCGCATGACTAACAATGGCTGCATCCATCATCATACTGGTGATATCATAAAGAAATTGAAAAATTGCGTTAAGACGAATCGACAGCAAAAAAAAGTAAGCTTGCCATATCAAGGTATATTCCCCGGCAATCCGTGGCAGCATAACAAACAGTTGAGCCAGGACAAGTGTGCATCATCCCTGACTCTTATTTTTTTCAAATTCCAAAGTTTGATGATTCCTCTTCAATGCAGAAGAAGGTGTCTGTCCTCCTGATTGAGTCAGGAAGATCAATGAATCCAGATCAATTTTAAATCCATGAACGTACATTTAATACAGGCAGCGTGTCAATTTTAGCTTCCTGTCCGCAGTGGTGGCAAATTATGCTCACGTAAAATAACAAAATGTGTTTTGTTTTCCCAGACCATTTTGTGTACATCAACTACATCGTTCTGCTCTTATTCTATGCTCTGTTTATCTATTTCAAAGACACAACCATGATTTTTCCAAGCCACATTCACTAGCCCAGTTGTGGGAATAACGGACAGGGAGGCAGAGATGAAAAATTCTATTGGCTTTCAGTTTAAGATCAAATTTTTAGAAGCTCGCCTCCTCTCAAGGTCACTGTGCTTTACTTCTGAACATTCTTTTTTTTAACTTATTTTTCATTTTTATCCATTGCTGAGCGTTGTGGTAAATTTCCCCTGCTCTGTCTTGCTCTGGCCTGCACGCAGTTATTGGTCAACAAGTCTCATAGGCTAACTACAATCTAACTACAATCTGTGTTTATTTTGGTTCACTTACAGATGGAAAGTGCCGTGTCCAGTTTAACCGCTCGTGTTATTTCAGGGATTTTCAGTCTTAGATGCCGATGTGGAAGTCTGTGTACAATTGGCTTTCAAAGGGTTCACAAGGATTTCATCATATACCACATACACACGCACCAGACAATAGAGTCATGCTGAGGCCATGCTCTAAAATCAAATCACATTCAGGAGTTTGAAGAAAACAAATCATGTGTCCTTTGAGATTTTTACTGAACGGTCTGCTAAAATATCCAGCTTTGCACCCCACACCAGCATCGATTACTTAAAAGCTTTTTCTCTCTTCTAGCAAATGCTTTTCCATAGCTCAATTGACTGGTTTTGCCTCAGAAAATGTAGTGTTGTAAATCAAAAAAATAAATAAAAATAAGACTGTTCTCAGTTTGGCACCGTGCTTCCCCACTCTTCATCTCGGCTCTCTTCGAAGGATTGCTCAATTCTTTTCTTTGAGCGTTTCTGCGCTGTGTGCCACTGTTTATTGTTCTTATCTCACCTTAATCCCATGTAGGTGTGCCTGAGTGCTTTTGGTGTGCGCATGTTTGTGTGTATGCGTGCGTGCACGTCTTTATGTCTGTCTGTCCATTAGACAGACAGATACGAAATATGGAGAAGTAGGTTGACTGGTTAGCATGTCGACCGCCCAGTGCAGAGATGCAGTGGTCGATTCCCACCTTCCTATGTTCTGTTTGTTCTGACAGCTGGGATAATAGCTTGGATAGATAGGTTAAAAGTGAAGGTTTGGTCCTTCTTTTGGAAGAAGAGGAGCATAGCCAAAGTCAAAGTCCCATTTATAGACATAATAATTACACCTCCAAGCTTTGACGGAACTTTGGTCTTCCCAATTTTTCTTTGGACATTCAATTTTGGAAGATTTACAACACATAATTTATGTCAATTTATCAACACATTGGAAAGTCCTGATTTGTATCATCAAGACATTTCAATAACATTTGAAGGTTTTTCAATGAGACAATTGCCTTACTCTGTGTGTCCTCAGGTCAACGAGATCTACCATGACCAATCTTTGGGGGCAAAAATCAATGTGGTGCTGGTGCGGATTGTCATGTTGGGCAATGGAAAGGTAAGACTTGAAACAAGTACTACTCAAATTGGTTGTCTAAAACATTATATACAAGTGCATACCTAGAGCACCCTCATAAAACAATCATAGTAAACAAATCTTTGCTCACTATCGCTTTTGACCACCAAAAGTGCTTCTGTTACTTTGATGTATCACCACATAAATCCCTGCTCTTGTTGAGTTGCACAGGTAGAGCAAGGCTTTTGGCAAATATAAATACAGTGATACCTCAGTTTTCGACCATAATCCGTTTCAGAAACCTGTTCGAAAACCAATTTCTTCAAAAACCGAAACAGTACCTTCCATTAAAATCAATGTAAAAAATCTTAATCCGTTCAAAGTGTAGAAAAAAACGTTTTAACTATTTCATTGCATAAACCGGATAAAAACTTAATAATAGAGCAGGTCATGTGTAAAATTCTATAAAAACAAACTTTTATTTTCACCAATTTTTTTTCTGCCACGGGGCGTGTTGGCACATATCCCAGCTGTCTTTGGGCAAACACAGGGCACACTAACTTTTCAAACCATCCTCTGCTTGCTTTAAAATCATACTATTCGGGAGATCTTAACCAAATATGTCTGCATTTTCGCAAAAATAAAACAACAACAATATTAATGCGTCGGTCACAATGAGGAAGACGTGACATATAAGGAAGTGAGGTATACGGAAGTGGAGGGTAGTCGAGTGATGCATTCAGATGCACTCACTTTGGTTGAGAACCAAATTTCGGTTGTATACCGGGGCATAAAAAATATGACATTTTTGGTTGAAAACCGAATGGGATGAGAACCGAGACGTTCGAAAACTGAGATTTTACTGTATATAATTTTCACCACTTTTGCAACATATAAAGTGGCACAATTATGCTATTCATCAATTTTAATGAAGATCCAACAAATCAGAAAGTTCACACACTATATTTTATTCACACTATACATTTATAAACAATACTTTTGATCACTTATATGAATAAAACATACATCTTAATATTCCAAAAACTCCTGCAATACCTGCTCAGGTAAGCTTATACATTAATATCATCATGTGTTTTTCACGTAATCGAGATGTGAATTCATTTGGACAAAATATTGACTGATAGATAATTTTGTCTCAAATGTCCATTGTAAATTATTTGCTGGCTGCCCGTATGGGGAAAAAATGCATGTCGGCATCAGTAACCTGAATGATTGGACATATTTTTTAGGTGTGTATCTGTAGGGTTTTTTGCCACCAAAAGTCCTTGCTCATTGTTGTTTGTTTGTTTGTTTGTTTGTTTTAAGTTTAGGTGTCGTAAAAGTCAAAAATCTTAGTTCAAAGTCACAATGTTGCTTCTTTCAACAAAAAGCGTCTCTGCACTTTTTGCTTTTTGGTCAGAAATTCACATTTTTGCTGAACTTCGGAATTCCTACAAAAAAGGAAAAAGTTTAAAACATTTTTTTTGGTTCAAGATGGTCTGGTGTTTCTTATTGTAAATTTTGTGTTCATTGTCAAAATAAATGAATAAAAACAATTACTCTGTGGGTCAGTCAAACTTCTTCAAAATGGCTGAAAATACGGGAAACCCCATTTCAAAAATGTCCAGCACTGTTTGAGTTCAGTCTTGAATATTGCGGTTGAGACCCAAATCTGGCTGAATTCCCATTGGTTTGCACATTGCAGTAACATCTTATTAGTGTAAGGAGCGTAAGTGGTCCTTGGGAAAAAATGTGTGTAAACATGTCCATGGTTCCAAAATGTTTGAGGCCAATGTCCATACCATACAATGGAGTGAGGCGAATTCTGAGATTCCTGGAAACAGCCCTTTCTCTTTTATAAGGACTCAGCTTGATGGAAGGATATTTCTCCAGTCACTTTGAATATCTACATTACACAGCCAATCCTTTCACACACATAAGCAAGCACAAAGACACACGTAACATTGCCCCGGGGCCTGTTATTCCACTGGACTGAGCAAAAGAAGAACTAAAAGCATGGGGCATCTCAGGGGAGAGTTTTTAAGTTGTACGCCCTCACAGTTCAGCACCAAAGCACACAGAAACTCTGTCTGTTATGTAATCAGCCTTCCTCCCAGTAGACAGCAGCATGGAATCATGGGTAGTCCAAGCAAAGGTAAACAATCAATGATCAGAATCTCCCATTCATAAACCGCGAGAAAAGGACAGGCTTGCTTCCTTTCCTTTGTTTTTTTTCTTCTTTTTTTACCAGTAACTGCACCAACCTGTAAGTGCAAAGCAAAGGAACATAGTGGGTGATAAATTAAAAGTGCAGGGATTACCCCACAGGATGATAACACCCATTACAATGCAGGGATTGCTGGTATGTGGTACACTTGTCCTTCTGGAGCCTTATCTTTTCCTCTCCTATCTTCATGTGCGCAGCGCCACTGGAGCCCTGTGAAACACACACCCAATCAACCCACACCACACCACACACACACACACACACACACACACACACACACACACACACGGAGACAAAGTTCCATCAGTCATCCCCGATTGCGGCTTTAGCCAAACAGCCGGCTGTCCATCATCCCCAATTACCGTGGCAACTGCACTGGTCCCAGACAGCCTGCAGATTGGCTGTGTGACCCTGAACACAGACACTCCTTCACACAAGCACAATGTGCTCAGAGAGTGCTATAAACGTGTATTTGGGGAGAAAAGAAAAAGAAAAACATCTTTATTTGCTCATCGTCCTGGGGTTTTTATGTAGTAAATCACATATTCCAGTCAAATGAAAAAATCACTTTTCAAAAACGACTCAATTTAATTATGTCGTTGAAGCCACATAATTGCAACGTAGACAAAAAGCATCAACTGGCAGGCGTTTCACAATGAATATTGAGCAAACATTCTGCTAAAATCCTGTTATTTTTCAAGTGTATTGTATAAAATTGATACAAAGAAAGTACTTTGTTTGTCTTTCTTCTGTGCTGTTCTGTTGAATTATTCGCTTTTCACAGGATGAAATATCTCGTGCAGAAAGTAGAAGAATACACTAAAAATAGAAAACATTTTCCATGTTTTTTTTTTTTGAATATCCAATTCTGGTAAAATGGCAGAGGAGCAAAGAAGCAACAAATGTTCCACAGTGTGATTGCATTTGTAATCATGAATTATTAATTATTATTAATTATTTTGGCATCCAAAGAACCACATTTTAAGTTACATAAAGCTAAAGTTGATTTATTTCTCAACATTCTTCGAGTTTTGGCCATCTCAATATTGGGGACACCACCCATTTGAACGTTTACGACTGTGGTAAATTTTTGAAAACCAAGCTAGATACGGCAAAAGTTGTTTGAAAGGAGAAAAAAGAAGGTAAAATGAAATTCACAAAGTATTGTTTCTATTGTGCATTCTTCTATTTTCTATTACTGTTAAGGTTATTTGAATTGTGTGATGCTTTGATCTGGCTGTTTTCCATGTGAAAAATGTCCCCCAGTAATCAATAGCAATACAGTGACACTGCCCCCTACAGGGTCAAAGTCAACAGCAGCTTTTGGTGTGAATTACATTTTCTGTCACTGTGACTCTTTCTCTCTGCAGTCCATGACTCTAATCGAGAGGGGTAACCCCTCCCAGAGTCTGGAGAACGTGTGTCGCTGGGCCTTTCGACAGCAGAAGCAGGATATCGAGGATGCCCAATATCATGACCACGCCATCTTTCTTACACGGCAAGAATTCGGCCCCACGGGCATGCAGGGTAATGACCAAAGACACGTAGGAGTCTTCCAGAACGCCATCTGATGAACCTTGTGTAGTGTACAGCAGAGTATTCCAGCCTTTTCTTCCGGCTGCCTCACGCAGAATAGTGCACTGCGGGTTTGGCGGTCGGCGGTTTTGCGTGCATTAGAGTGGAAGCTAAGAGGAAGGCCCAGGGGAGTGGTGTCGAAAGGCAATGGCCAAGCTACACAAAAGCCCTTCAGCTGCCCTTGGGCTCAGTCTTCTGCAGCAGAAAAACAATAGATAGAGCAGGGGTGTCCAAAGTCGGTCCTCGAGGGCCACCGTCCTGCCTGTTTTCCAGCTCTCCCAGGAGCAACGCACCTGATTCAAATCATCAGGACCATTTTGATGCTGCTTCAGAGCTGGCTGATGAGCTAATCATTTGAATCAGGTGTCTTGCTCCTGGGAGAGGTGGAAAACAGGTAGGACAGCGGCCCTCGAGGACCGACATTGGACACCCCTGAGAATGGCCAGGAACAGCGCCACATTGAGAAGAATCATCAGACACACAAGATAACTGTGCATTCTTTTTAGAAGTTAGCTTTATACGCGTTAGCACACAGGTTTGTGGGCTCGTGGGCAACATTAAAATCACATATCAAGGCTCTAAATCAAGATACCATATGAATTATTTGACAGAATCAATGAATTTGCCTGATTTAATGTGATACAGCAAGGGAAGAAACGGCACTGATGTCTCACCCCCTCGCTTCCATTAATCCCCCTTGATGTCCTTGCACGTGGCACCCATTGCATGAAGCATGGACCTCTGGTCCTAAACTCGATGTTTATACACTCTGCACCTCTCCAAACAAAAAAATAAAACAAATAAATTAAATCTGAATCTCATGAAAGAGAGACTGATAGTCAAACGTATTGGTTTAGAACAGCAACAATGGCTATTTTTCTTGATGTTGCTTCCCAAACAAAAAACATCCTTAACTCATTCGCTGCCAGACACATGCAAAAATCCAGTGCCAGTGTTTTTGTCATTTTCACTACAATTCTAGGACCCAAAGAATATTGAGTTTCAGGACTACATAAACATACGATGCAGCGTAAGAAACCTTAGACTCTCTTCTTTCATCAGAACAAAACAGTTAATTCCAAAATTCCAAAATTATATGGGTCTGGATTTACATGAGGTTGATATGAGGGCAGCTGTCCAAAATTCAATGCAATGCATACACATTTTTATATAGCGCTTTAACAACAGCTGAAGCTGGAGCAAAGCACTAACATGGAAAAAGGGAAAAGCTGCCCCCTTGTGAAAAGGAAAACAACATCACCAGAGGCCATGGTCAGCGCTTTATCTGCACTCAAGCATGAAAAAAAACAAAGCCCGAACAAATTCGGGAATGGCGCTCCACGTCATATTTTCAATTCCCAAATAAATTCAGGAATGGCAGTGAGCAAATTTTTGATACAGCATTGATTGTTTTTGTTCGATTCTCATCATGTAGGTTACGCGCCAGTGACGGGCATGTGCCATCCAGTCAGAAGCTGCACTTTGAACCACGAGGATGGGTTTTCCTCTGCCTTTGTGGTAGCACATGAGACTGGACATGTGTAAGTGCCTTGGCATAACATCGTGTCCTGTACATGCTACTTCTTTTCACTCATGTTCTTCATGCCCCTTCCTCGTCCCCATGTTCCAACTCCAATGCTTTGCCGCAGGCTGGGCATGGAGCACGACGGTCAGGGGAACCGCTGTGCTGATGAGGTGCACATGGGGAGCATCATGGCCCCATTAGTTCAAGCTGCCTTTCACCGTTTTCAATGGTCCAGGTGTAGCATGCAGGAGCTGGGACGCTACCTCCAGTGAGACTTGCACACACTCGACAAGACAAAAGTCTACATTATGTTGTATTTTGGTGTTTTAGTTTGAGGCTCTGTGAAGTAAATTCAGGGATTTGTTTATAACTACACTCTACATGTTTGACAGTTGTTGCTGAAAATGTGCCAAGACTTAGAAGTCGATGAGAAGGTTTCTTCAGCCGTCATCTGTACAAAAGTGAAGGTTTCGGACGTTTCGCCTCCTATCCAAGAGGCTTCGTCAGCGAACTAAAGTGACTTTAGTTCGCTGACGAAGCTAAACTAAACTAAACTAAAGTCACTTTAGTTCGCTGACGAAGCCTCTTGGATAGGAGGCGAAACGTCCAAAACCTTCACTTTTGTACAGATGACAGCTGAAGAAACCTTCTCATCGATGGACCACTCCTGTACGACTGAGAGCTTACACAGACGTAAGACTTAGAAGTGGAAATACTATATATGGTATGCAACCGTCAAGATATAGAGCCTTATCTTTGTGGTTGTACGCCCTGCGTAAAAACTTCATTTTGGTGCTAGGTCTAGCCCAGCATCATGTTTGGGACAACAATGTGCCCTACTGGGCATTGTGGTGCCACAATGTCATGGTACTGTATTTCATTCATAAACTTTGCAACATGGGAGAGTCGTTCGTTCAATGCATTGAGTGAATGATAATCGTGATCACCTTAAAATATTCTTCTTATAATTTCAAGGAGGCTTGAAGTGGATCTGTTTTTGAACTGCAGACATGTAATTTTATGTTTGCATAAGAAAAATGCTAAACAAATTAGCATCCGCTTTTCACAATGAGAATCATTTTTATTGGCCAAGTATGTAGAACACACAAGGAATTTGTCTTCTGTTGTGGAGACGACACTCATATCAATCATGACAAGGACGTGCATAATAATTATGGAGGGGACATTCCATAATCTAAGTGGCTGTTGTGCCGTGCTTCCACCCAATAACAGCTGTGGTAGATCATGGTGCTTGTTTCTAATTGACTGTTGGACTGAGCGTGCTTTCTGTCAATCAGACCTTCATGAAAACACTTTATTTTTCATGATTTTGAAGCCATTTTATATACATTGTCGGGGTTGCTAACAAATTTGTGGCATGTCAAATTGAAAAATTATCTTCAATTGACAGGAACTGATATTTGCATCTTAAAACTGCGAACTCTTCAGCAGCCGGGTTGTCTGCCTGTTTCCAGATTGACTGGCTAGCAGTCCAGGATATAGACTACTATTTAACCGTCAACCACGCTCAATCCGACTTGACAACGTTTTAGACAGCGCTTCCAGAAAAATAAGATGTGTCATCCAATTGTCCTTCCCAGTTCATATGACTGTCTCCGTGATGACCCTTTTGACCACAACTGGCCATCACTGCCAATGCTTCCTGGTTTACACTACTCCATGAATGAACAGTGCCGCTTTGACTTTGGTGCAGGCTACACCATGTGTACTGCGGTAAGGACCTCCTCCAACTCTTGTCCTACTAAATAACATAAATAACCTAAAAAGGGGCATGTTGATTGCAAAACAACTGAATGAACTATGCGTGAACATTGGTTGAATTTTTCATGAATGTGGTGGGTGGACCAAGATCTGATCAAAGCCACTCCGACACACAGCCCTTGAGTTTTAATTATTTTTTTTAAATACTTAAAAAAACCAAAAACAAATGATTTTGTGTTTTCTTTTAATTTTTTTTTGTTTTAATATTAAAAAAAAACATTTTTTTACATTTTGACACTAAATTATAGGGGGCTTTTAAGTTCTGACATTAAATGATTTATAGAAGCCAAACGCAAAGTATATTGTATTTTCTTGAAATATTTTTTATTATTTTTGTTATTATTATTATTGTTATTGTTATTATTAATTTGTTAATAAAATCTCAATATATTTTAAATACATTTTAACACTAAATTATACAGGGCTTTAAAGTTATGACATTAAATGATTTAAAGAAGCCAAAAGGATATTTTATTTTAATATTACCGTATTCTATTTTTTGTCTGTTGAAATGTTTCTAATATCTTTAAATAGTCTATTTTAGCATGTTTATTTCAAAGAAATGTCGGTCTCTTTATGTGTATTTTACTGAGTGTGGGTGAGTGTGGAATGCATCCCTCAACATAAACGAGGGTTCACTGTACATTGTAATAAGATGAAGGTCACATGCAATACACACCAATTCACGTTATTCTGATGTCTTCTTCTTTCCTCTCCTGGCCAATGGTGGGATTGATATCTTGTTTAAAAGCAGGTAAACCGGTTTTGACAGCATTTCGCAACCCGTTTTTTTCTTTTGTCAATCCAAATTTTAATCTGTAATTCATACTCCAATGTTTATTTTGTCAGGACGGTGGTTTTACATAAAGCCATCTAAATTTTTTCGGGGTCCTTTTCTGGGGTGGCGGGGTGTGAATCCGACATGTTGAATGAGCTTCAGACTGCTGCAAGCATCTACCAACACACCGCTCGCTCTTCTAGGACTCTTGCTTGATATACAAAGGGTCTTGTAGCTTTTGCACACTTTGCTAGATTACCCTCTATTCTTTTTTCAAACCCATCCCCTTCAGCTACAAAAGGCAGGCCTTTCAGGAACGCAGGTAAGGTCTCCCCACCTTCCTGACGGCGTTTGGCTCTCCGTGTTTTCATTTATTTCATTTTATTTGTGATGTTGTGAAGTTTGTGATGTTGTTCGGTTTTTTTTAATATGTTGCAATTGTAGTTTGTCTCTGGTCCACCCATTGTCATTTTTGGGACTTCGGCCTGCAGGATTCTAAAATGCCTGTGAAATAATGACAAACCCTGCAACTTTTAAAATTTAAAGCGTAACCGTAGAGAGAAAACAAAACACACCTTAAAACTTGTTGCAGTAGTGGCGGCAAGAACCTCTTTTACTGGCACGCTCAAAAAACGAGTGGAAAAGGTCTGAAAGATGTCGTTCCCATTAAATGGGAACAGGACTGAGCCAGAACAGAGGCAGTTTTACCATGTTTCACGTCAGCTTTTAGGATCCTCTAGCCTGATGACACAGATGCAACCTACCACAGTCTGGTCATGAATTGTGATTCACCCTCTGACTTGGGTCATGCTGAGCATTTTTATTACTGCAGAGAAGGTAGGTAGTTAGGCATGGGCCCTCAAACACTGGCCAGATGACAGGCAGTATTTTTGGTGTCCTATTTTTACATCAGAGAATGAGGGGAATCGAATCCCTAGCCGCTGAGATCTCATCTCTTTTTGGGGGGCTCTTGCATCTTTAGCCCTCTGATCAGCCTTGCGACTTCAACCACAGACGGTTTTTTTGAAAGAGGCGCGTCACTTGCAAACCTTGGCTTAGTTTGCATGATTGGCTGTATGTTTCTCAGTGACAGTGCAGGGTGACTGTTGTTATGATGGTGGTGGTGGTAGTGCTTAATCTCTGTTTCTCTTTGTAAGATCTATTTTCAATGTTAGGCATCAATTTACTCAGAATACCTGGTGCCGGTTGTCCCTATTCCATACTTAACAGAATTATCTGTTTGTCCTTTGCAGTACCGCACGTTTGACCCTTGCAAGCAGCTATGGTGCAGCCACCCAGACAATCCCTTTTTCTGCAAGACCAAGAAAGGACCGCCCATCGATGGCACTATGTGTGGGAATGGAAAGGTAATGAGAACGTTTCTCGAAACCGCATTTGCCATCAGCCTGCCATCCTGTGTCTTCTGATCAAGACCGGGCCTGTTACTGAGCACATTTGTGGTCTGGCAGCATTGTTTCAAAGGTCACTGCGTCTGGCTGACAGCCGACATCATGAAGCATGATGGAAACTGGGGTTCATGGAGTGAATTTGGACAGTGCTCTCGCACGTGTGGCGGCGGAGTTCAGTTTCGCACACGCGACTGTGACAATCCAAGGTATTGAATTGAATCAACCTTCTGGAAAATCGAATCTTGATCACACAGTTCTTTAAGGTTCTTTAAGCATATAATGGAATTTCAATCAGTTGGATTTTCCAAAAATTGGGGTTCCAAAAAAAATTATTCTAAGCAATTAAGTCATTCTCTGCCATTCCCAAATGTATTTGGGAATTGAAACGTATGACGTTTGTTCGGGTTTTTTTTTTCTTGGAGGGTTCCCGATAAAGTGCTCCTCAGACCTCTGGCAATGTTTTTCCCTTCCACAAGGGGGAATCATTTGCCTTTGTTCCTTGTTAGCGCTTTGTTCCAGCTTCAGCTGTTGTTAAAGCGCTATATCAATCAATATGTATGGCTTGTATTGCATATTTTACAGCTGCCCGCATTTCAAGCTCAGATAGCTCCAGACCCATACAATTTAGTCATTACCTCTTTTGTCTAATGAAAGAAGAGAGTATAAGGTTTTTAACGCTGTATTGAATGTTTATGTAGTCCTAAAACTCAATATTCTGTGGGTCCTGCATTGTGAGTGAAAATGACAAAAACCCTGGCACTGGTGTGGACACATTTTTGCACATCGTACACATCGTCTGGCAGTCAATGAATTAAGAACCTTTACTTGCAAGCATTATTTCAACTCCAAGGGCCCTATTTTTGTGCCCCCTGGATTGTGGTATAAAATGGCATTCCAAACTACACACTGATCATTGTTATCTTTATTTTCTTCCCAATTTAGATTTACTTTTAATTTGGTCATTTCATTAAAAAGGTCAAGTTCTATAATTTTGTATACTACATAATACATCACACAGACTGGACAGGACACCAAGAGAGCAATAACCAGAGCAGCAAGTACAACAATAATGTGCAGCATAACTTAACGTTGAGTCTTAGTTTCGAGCCATTTCAGCAGGTTGACTGGTTATTATAAGACCATTTAATACGATGACAATAAACAGTGGGATGTGGCTTTTCTAGGCTTTGTAAATGAAGATGAGCTCCTACAGAGATAAAACTGTCCTCAACATGTGCTGAAATGAAGTGCAGTGGGCAGGAACTATCTGTCGCCAGTCATTAATCGAAGTCTGTACAGAGTGAAAAACAGAGTTTTGAATGAAAACAGATCCAGTACTGTGAGGAAACCAAAACTGTTTAAGAGCCACATTTTTACCTTGTTGAATTGTTTTGGTACTGCTGGAACCAATATGCGTTTACATCATCACATACTGGTCGGGGTGGCAAATGTCCTGAAATACCTCTCCACCAGTTTAGTTCTCAATCATATTTTAATGCGTTCTGTTCAAGAAAATGCAAAACACACTTTTGATTTCAGATACTAAGTTCGCTAAGGTTTGAATTTAGAGGATTTGTGTGACATCCCTGAAAGATCTTCAAATATTTTCAGGAGAAAACCTACAACACTTCAAATCCCAAGACATGTGATATTGCTTAAAACAGATCAGAAGAGCACCATAAAAGAAAACCAAATATAGCTGCAAAACCATGAATGAAAACATTCTGGAATCATGTGATCTTCCACCAGACCAGTCAACGGAGGCCGGACCTGCGTGGGGTCGACATACCAGTTCCAGATGTGCAACACCAATGAGTGCGAGGACATCTACAGTGACACGCGAGAGGAGCAATGTCACGCTTGGGACCCTCGTTTGGAACAACCCAGCAACAAGCAGTGGCTGCCCTATGAACACCCAGACGGTGAATATTCATACACATCCCTGGATGGAAGGTGATGTCATGTGGTCAAGAGAGGGGCTACGCGATGATACACTGTTCAACAAAATTCCCCAAAAAGAGGACTTAACACATTATTTTCAATGTGGTCGTTAGATGGTTACATAAATGTTATGTTCCGATATGGTCATCCACATCTGGCCATGATTGAGTAAAGCTCTGAGGTATGACTACACCCTCCTATAAAAACACGCCGTGTCTTTGGAAAGCTCTTTAAACATATTTCTCTCTCTCTCTCTCTCTCTCTCTCTCTCTCTCTCTCTCTCTCTCTCTCTGCCACATTCGTCATTCGACCTTGGCCGACCCCTTTCTCATGCACCTGTTTCTGCTTCCATGGAGCTACTATCACACGCTGCAGAACGACATAATTTGAACAAAACTCCCACATGCATGCACGGAAATATAACTCCATTTGTTTATTTCTTTAATAAGATTTCCAATTGGAGGAGTCATGGTGCTCCTGGCAGCTATTATTGTTTTCATCCACCCAAAGGGCAGCACTGCAGACAACTGCTGAACTGTCACTATATTAACAAACTCTCCTTTTTTTGCAGACTAGTTGCTCGACCTTCATTACTGTATGTCTATTAGTTAATTTGTCTGAGTTGAGACTCTCGGGTCTCAAATGACTTCTGCATCTCCACAGAATTTCTTTCATGCCTCATATAACATACATACAACTTTGTGTTACATAGGTATCATTGGAAGGGAGCTTTTATTTTGAAAAACGTGTATCAGAAACATTTGCTTACACGGCGAAGGTATACAATAAAATATATCTATATTTATGTTGGGACACAGATATTTTTCCAGAGCCCGGCCCTTTTTTTTATGATGAATGATAGTATTGCAATGAGACACAAATATGTCTGCACATAAGCAGATAATGACTACAATTAAATGTGTTGGATTTTGTGAGGCTTTTGTAACTCAACATGACTTCATTCTGTTTCCTCCAAACACAATCTGCAACAATTGTACAGTTGCTTCTGACACACTCTTGCAGCCAAAGGTCTCTCCATTTTGTGTAGTAAACACAACTGAGCAATCGACACCGGGCTGGGGTGCGCCCGGATGATGGGTGCACCCTCTCCGGTTACCTACACCGCATGCGTATCAAAGACTCGGTGCTAAATGACCTGCAAACGACCTGATTTTGATACTTTTTTCTGTTTAAATGATTTTGATGTTTTAGAGTTTGTTCCCGCCGACTTTATTTTAAAACAATGTGTCAAACAGAACCTCCTGCTCCCTCCTGCCTGCTTTTTGGGATCCATCACCACCTTGCAAACCGTGACAGTAATGTGAATGTGTTTTCCATATTTTCTCCCACAGCAAACAAACGCTGCCACTTGCACTGCCAAGCCAAGGAGACACAGGATGTGGTTTTCATGCAGCGCATGGTCTTGGACGGTACGCGTTGCTCATATAAGGACCCCCACAGCGTGTGTGTGCGGGGGGAGTGTGAGGTGAGTTATGTTATCAGAAAGAGTGCTCGCGTAAGAAGTTGTGTTCAACTAGGCGGGTGGTCTCTTGAGCAGAAAGTGGGCTGCGACGGTGTGGTGGGTTCCTCGAAGCAGGACGACAAGTGCGGCGTTTGTGGAGGGGACAGCTCGAGCTGCAAGACCTTCAAGGACACAATCACGCGCACTGTCAAGAAGCAAGGTAGCGGCTCAGGGCCGAGTCGAGTGTCATCTGACCAACTCTGTAATATTGACACGTTTTGGACTCCTTCCTCTGAACTGGCTGAGCATATTCAGTTAAACGTCGCCCTCTACAGGACCACTAGTGGCAATGATAATTAATGTTCAATGTGACATTTCCAGCAAGTCCCCATTAATTGAAAGTTTCTGATTTGGAATATATGCAACATTTCCCTTCTTAACTTCTTCTTAACGTCCTGCAAATTTTCTGGCCATTAACAATGAGCCTACTCCAAAGAAATGGTTTCAAGTAAAATGTTTCACTTTGCTATATTAGCTCATGCTTCTTGTTTCAATTAAGATTTAATGGTGTTCATGTCTCTGGAATGCATTTCAGGTTTCCTCAAAGTTCTTGAAATTCCCAGAGGAGCACGACACTTGCTGATCCAAGAGCTGACATCTACCTTGCACACTTTTGGTATTGACAATATACCTTTCTGAGAGCATGCATTTTGGTGAACATGGATATAATTGCTCTTTTTGTTGTTTTTTTTACCTTGTTTGTTTGTTTGTTTTTCAGCTGTTAAAAATGTGGCTTCAGGACTGTTTTTTATAAATGGGGAAAATCAAGACCCTCAATCAAAATCGGTCATAGAAAAGGGGGTGGAGTGGGAATATGAAAATGAGAAAGACAGGGAGACACTACAGACTACAGGCCCTCTCAGACATGGAATTCTGATCATGGTATGCATCAACAACTGTTTCTTTTCACTGACCCGCATTACTTTTTCAATGTTGACCAGTCAAAATAAAAGTTTGTCTTCTTAGGTGAAGACACATGGTGATGAAGAAGTGAATTTCTCCTATAAGTACATGATGAACATGGACAGTGATTCTGCCATCCAAAACAACATCCTAGTGGAGGACAGCGCCTATGAGTGGGCACCAAAGAGATGGTCCTACTGCTCCAAGCCGTGTGGTGGAGGTACAAAGACAAAATGCTCCTACCTGCACGGAACTGCTTTTTCAACACATGTCAAGTTAAGCATATTCAGGCTTCTTGTATTTTGTGTGTGTGTGTGTGTGTGTAGGTAAACGATACCTGCGATATGGCTGCAGAAGAAAAGTGGACAGTAAGATGGTCCACAAGAGCTTTTGTAACAAGTCCAACATGAAACCCCGAGGAGACATTCAAGACTGCAACCAGAAGGCCTGTCCTCCACCAATGTATGCAAAATGCCACGTTACACCATGCTATGTACTTTTCTCTTAAAAATATATGTCTCCCTGTGTGTGTGTGTGTGTGTGTGTGTGTGTGTGTGTGTGTGTGTGTGTGTGTGTGTGTGTGTGTGTGTGTGTGTGTGTGTGTGCGTGCGTGCGTGCGTGCGTGCGTGCGTGCGTGCGTGCGTGCGTGCGTGCGTGCGTGCGTGTGTGTGTGTGTGTGCGTGCGTGCGTGCGTGTGTGTGTGTGTGTGTGTGTGTGCGCGCGCGAGTGTGCGTGTGCGTGTGCGCGTGTGCGTGTGTGTAAAACAGACATTTTTGTATTTTTGGACATTTAGTTGACTTTTTCTTTGTGACCGTTTACTAACACAACTTTTAACCTACATGACCTTGGAACCCGTGTCACTCTCTGCAGTTGGGTGACTGGGGAATGGCAGAACTGCAGCAAACCTTGTGGAAAGACTGGCATGCAGGTTCGCTTAGTTAGCTGTGTTCAACCGTCGGATGACAACACCACCAGGTCTATCCATAATAAATATTGCAATGACAACCGCCCAGAAACTCGCAGGTCTTGCAACAGGCACGCTTGTCCTACCCAGTGGAGGGTCGGACCATGGTCGCAGGTAAACCTGAATCAGCCTTGTCGTCATCTTTTAATGTACAATAATGCTGTTGAATTTATAAATGGCCATTCATTTGTGTAGTGCTTTCACATCGTCTTATCGAGCATCCACTGATCATACACCATCAGGGGCGTGTGACAGTTCAGTATCTTGCAGACACTTGATTTCACGGTTATTCTAAACTTGTGCCTGTAGTGTTCGGTGACCTGTGGTAATGGAACTCAGCAGAGGCAGGCTGTGTGCCATACCAGAGACAACACCATCGGCCTGTGTCTGGACAGTAAGCCCGACACTATTAGAATATGTCGGATGGATCCATGTCCGAGTGAGTAAGAAGAAAATCTCCATCAATGTTATTTCATTGACCAACAACAGACTGTTTATCATAGCCAAACAGATAACAACTCCAACTGTCCCAAGGAGAATCACTCAATGACAGATGTATTTCTTTTTCATTTTATTGGTAGTATGCTAGCCATTCAGTTGATGGGATATTTTTTGTTGCATTTTTACAATATATATTGTCTCCAAATATCACCAATATTAACTCATTTACTGCCAGACACGTGTAAAAATGGTGTCCACTCCAGTGCCAGGGTTTTTGTCATTTGTCACTTGAATTCCAGGACCCACAGAATATTGACTTTTAGGACTACATAAACATTCAATGCAATGTGAGAAACCTTAGACTCTCTTCTTTCTTCTTCTTCTTTTCCTTTTGGCTTTTCCCTTCGAGGGGTTGCCACAGCGAATCTGTGTCCTCCATATTCAGAGGTTTGATTCGCATGTTTGTTTTGGCCAAACTTTTACGTCTGATGCACCTCGAGACACAAACCTCTGTATTTATCCGCGCTTGGGACCGGCACAATAAGACATTGGCTTGTGTCCACTTGTGGCTACAGAACAAGCAACTCTATGAACTTAATAAAGATGAAGATTGAATGAACGAAGATTCTTTCATCAGAAAAAAAATGTTTTATTTCCTAAATTATATGGGTCTGGAGTTGTAATAGCTTGAAAATAGTGTGACTGTCCAAAATCCAATGCAATACATACATTGTGGTTTATATAGCGCTTCAACAACAGTTAAAGCTGGAACAAAGCGCTAATGTGGGGAAAAAGGGAAATTCTGCCCCCTTGAAATGCAGAAAAAACATTGCCAGAGGCCATGGTCAGCACTTTATCGGCACCCAAGCATGAAAAAACAATACCCGAACAAAGTCAGGAATGGCGCTGTACGTTTTTCATTTCCCAAGTAAATTCATGAATGGCAGTGAATGAGTTAACAGACCAAAGTGAAATGCCCACTACTGTTGTTACTATCGGATAACTCTCTGACTTTTGATGTTCTGGTGAATTGTTGATTGGATTGAAATCGGATTTGATAGACGAACATGACCCAAGTGATATTTGTTGTCTTCTTTCTTTGGCAGAGGGCTCATCAGATCTCAACAAGAACGGCAACATCCTAATTCAGTGGCTGTCCCGCCCCAGCCCCAACTACCACAAGAGCTCCTCACGTAAAACCTCCCTCTATAGTTCCCAGCCTGGCCTCCACAGCGGCAGCCGCAGCTGCATGTCTGTTTTCTACTGGGCTCTACCCATCTCTGTCCTCCTGTCGCAGCAAGCCCCCTGAAGCACCCCTCCCCTCCATCCTGTGCCTGTGCCCGCATCCAAGAGCGAGCGGCAAAGCTTTTGCTTCTCTTTTAGGGGAGGGAGGGGGCTGATGTTGTCTCTCTCCCTTTCTCTCAACATGTCTGAGACGGCTCTGACTGGGGGAGGTCTCTAGCTCCTGTGTGTGCAAGCTGGTTCTCTCTCGCTCTGTCTCTCTTGCTCTCTCTATCTCCTGTGTGGAGCATTGTTATTGTAACCGCTGCCCAGTCAAACTCAAAAGATTTACATTAATTATACGAGAAGGAGCTCCAACAGATTTTTTTGTGGGCACCTCGCGAGTTTGTCAAAGAGAGCGTGCAGGGACCTCCACCTGCATTTGGCAGCAATGTTTTGCGCAAGCTATTTGCGTGTTGTCATGGGTCACTACTTCGGGGATACAGTTGTGCTCATTTCTTTTTCTAGCGCACTGTCATTATGAGATGAAACAGATGTGAACAGGTATCTAAATATCTATTTAAAAAACACGTTTTCAAATATATATATATATATATATATATATATATATATATATATATATATATATATATATATATATATATATATATATATATATATACATACAATTATACAAAAGCTTTATTGTGAATGTGATCTTGTCACAATGAGGACATATTTGCTAAAGTGCTCATCTCACATCACGGTTCCATTTGGGGATGAGAATAATGTCTCATTCCACGTACCATTCTCAGATTAACAGGAACCCAGCAAAGGGACAGGAAGTGACAGTTATTATTGATTTGATGGATAGGGAACCATGAGATGAATAGCCTTAAAGCAAAGGCTGCATAAAAACAAACAACAACAAAACAGGGTAGTCTAGCCACTTGTGGTTGCTTCCCATTTCACCTCATCATCAGCCATCCTCTCTGACTGTTATACTAAAGTTCAATAAAAGCAGCTTATTTGTGCTTGCAGACTTTAAACAAATACGTACATATATAGATATATTTGTATTCACAAAAAAAATATGTATACCTATAAATCGAAATCTCTATGAATAACAATAATAAGAGTAATGTTTTACCATGAATAAGCTGTAGCTTATTTGCCTCAAACCTTTGGACTGCTATTGATTGCTCAGATCCCGACTGTTATGTGTTTCTTTTTACATTATTGCAGAAGAATCTTTAATAAAGGTAAGCTGTTTTGGGTGAGAGTAGACTTATATTATGCAGGACTTGGTCAGTTCGATGCCTCACCATTTCTCTCTTTAGCAGATGTTTGTTTTCACCTCACTTATATCACTTTTGTCATCTCCATTTGCATCCTTCTTTTGTTTTTGTGTGAGAGGAGTGAGGGACTGCCAAACTGTGTGAGTGTGTGTGTTGGGGTGGGTTAGTGTGGAGTGTGTATGTGTGTGTGTGGGGGGGGGGGCGCATCTGCATTTGGGCTTTTATACACTTTGATCAGCTGCAGAAATACCTCATGAACTTTGATTTTACGAGTGTCTGGTTGAATCATTTTTTTTTCCTTTTTGGGATGAACACTAACCACATGAACAATAATGCCTTATCTTGGATTGAATGTAATGGCATTTATCTGTGAAAAGATGGCTTTATTCATTCAAAGTTTCACGTGGAATAGAGGCAGCTTCAAACCAACGTAAAGTCACACCCGCCAACCGTCAAACCTACCAAGGAGATGTTGGACCCAAAGTCTGACTACAGGGAAGGGTTTACAAAGGGCCTAAGGTATTGGCACAAAAAAAATCAAGACACGAAAACACTTCAGACTTTGCGCTTCATTGTATTGTGATCACATATTTCTGTTGTGACTATGTAGCCAGATATCCAAGGTTTCCTTCTGCTGGAGTTGGACTTTAAGAGACCAGGTCAGATCTAGCAGTGCGATACTGTATATAACATTGGTGTTGACTGTCTTTAATAAAGTTCATGACTGTTATCTTCTATAATATTCTATACTATGGGTAACTGTTTTGTGGCTTCACTGGCCTGTTGCGTGGAGCTGGCTAACGTTTGGTTAACGTTGAAGAAAACATTCAGATGGACTATGTGCACTGCATCTATATGCACTTTGATTTATCAGGGAAATTGTATTAATGTTTTGTAAATGTTTCATATGACACTTAATGTGCCATTCCAGCTTTTACATCATCATGGAAATCACGGATATCATTTTGACAGCAAATATGATTTATGTACACCTTTTTTTGTTTTCCCTCAGTCAATAACCAGATTGGTTTATTTCCAAGTATTGAAGTGTTTTACCAAAGTGACTGTGAACTTGTAACTTTCGATACAGTTGAATTATTTTTCTTAAGAAAAGAATCGATCTATATATTGAGCGGGACGTACATCTCATTGTTTAAGTTTCTGTCATTCTCAAACAGCAAAGTTGTATCAATAAAATTGTTTCGAAAAGTGTCCCCTTTCTCTCATCAGGAATGTGGACGAGCACATATCAAGCATTTTCATATAATCATATTTTGACTGACATTCTATGAAGAAGTTATAAAGTAAAGCACTTTGGCATCTGATGTTTACAAGGACAACAATCAAACAGAGAGGTAGACAAGATTTGAAAACCACTAGATGAGCAACTTCAAATGCTGTGGACGAATGAATCAGTGTTCTTGATTTTGGGGCATTTCTCTCCTTCTTCCTTGCATCCTCTGCTACTGGCCAGACTTTCCACCTGTCCTTTGCAGTGTCAGATGATACTTTCCTTCTTACACACAATTGTGCATGTCCAGACAGTAAGAATGCATTTGCACTTCAATGCTGCCTGTCAAGTAACTTTCTTTCATGTTCCACAATGTATACAAATTGCATCCTTGCAATAAAATACTCAATTTCTCCCTCCCGCAGGTCGCCGTTGTCAAGGGGATCGCTCTGTGTTCTGCCGTATGCAGACGTTGAACCGCTACTGCTCTCTCCCAGACTTTCAGCGGCTGTGCTGCAAGACCTGCAGGAATTTTACAGTCACAGTGTTTGAAACGAACACGACAACAACCCCTATCCCCTACACCCAATCCCCCATCACAGCTCATCCACCCACAAGCCTCACTTCTCTGTTCACCCCCACCACCCACTTCCCTGAAGTTTTGGTCACTGTTGTTCCAGATGCCACCACGAACGCCCGGACCACAACTCCTGCTCCTACATTTGTGACTGCGACTCTTCATTCCACCTTGAATTCACTTGGCACAACAGAAAAGAATGTGAAATCAGATTATACATCTCCCATAAATCCTCTCAGTTTATCCGAGCTGTCCACACCAGTTGTTTCAGACATTCCCGTGGTTACAGCAGAACCCCTTCCTATGCCTGTCCCTGCAACTGACAAGAGCCTCAATCCAAAACCACAGAACACTACAAGTAACCCAAGCGTTATGTCGAGTACAGGCTCTCCAACAAAATTAACTCCAACCATTCATCTAAGCACAAACAGTACTAAAAGACCACTGAAAGCCAAGACTATAAAGGAAACAGAGCCAAAGACAAAGGCACCCAAAGTTAATTTGCCAAAGGTGACTGCCAAAAAGAATACTAACAAAAAGGTGCCTGCACCAAAGGTCAATCTTAAAACAAAGATAAGCACTGCACTGAAAAAGATGACACCACCCAATAAAACGTCTAAAGATTTCAATATTACTCCCCAAAACACGACTTCTGCAAATACAATTGCAAATCAGAGTACCCCAGAAAGCACAGCTCCCAAAAAGACGACACCAATCAAACCAATTTCCAAAAAGACTACCACTGTCAAGCCAACTCCCAAAAATACTACAAAAGTCAAGACAGCTGTCAAAAAGACGACCCCAGTTAAAACTGCTGCTAAAAAGACTACACCCACCAAAAAGACTCCCCAAAAGAGTGCAACCATCAAAACGACTCCCCAAAAGAGTACAACCATCAAAACGGCTCTCAAAAATCCCACATCCATAAACACGACACCTAAAAAGACAATCCCAGTCAAAGCAACTCCCAAAAAGAAAACCGCTGCCAAAATTACTCCCAAAGAGATTAAACCTACCAACACACCTCCCCAATTGATTGAACCGGCTATCACAACATCGGAAAAGACTGTGCTAGCTCACATCCCATCCAAAAAGGTTGTCAAGACGACCCCAAAAAAGTCTCCTCCAGTTCGGAAGCCTCCAGAGGAAAAACACAAGCCAGCTTCCAAAAAATCTTCTCAATCAGATTTGGAAACGACGAGCCCAAAAGAGAAGAGTGTTAATCAAAATAACATTACCGCACAACCGATACCGGCAACAACAGCTTCCTATCCCGCAACATGGTCCCCTCCAGTGACGAGCCCAGAGTTCACAAAAGAGTATGTTTCCTTCACCTTTCCCTCGATCACCAGTGTCTATAGTACAGGAGAACGCCTGCCTCTACCAGACTCAAGTGTCAAACTCAAATACATCGCAAAAAACTCAACGATGGCTAAACCTCAGTCATTGCCAGAAGACAACTCTCACTTGAGAACCACACCTTTTAGCAATTTTGAGGATGTCACCACGCCCAGCTCGAATATGGCTTACACAGATGTGACAATAAGCAGCAACGAGGATGCCATTGCCAGCAGTGGACCCGTTTTTAGCGCTGATGCCCTAACGGTGCCCGATGATGACCACTTGACCGTGATGGCAACTATCAACAGTGAGGCCGTAACCGGTCAGACTTCATCGCCGTTTCTTTACCTTTCCAAGCACATCCCTGTGCATAACCCAGCCACAGGGGCAACACCAAAACTCCCCACCTCCCTTATTGACACGACTCTCCCAGCCCAAAAAGGAATAAAAGAGAACACTGAGAACAACTCCGTCGATGTCTTTGACAACAGAATTACTGGTGCGGACAATGGCATCGCTCAAAACAACCTGATCCCAAAGCGTCGTGTCAACTTCCAGGAAAAGACCAGGAACAAACGCATTCAGGAGCTTCTGGAAGAGAAGCGAAATCACCTCCTCCGGATGAAGAGAGCTCATGCAGTGCAATAGACCACATCAGTTTTCTCTTAGAGACGAATCGCCTTTAGGAGGCCTTCAAACCATAATTGTTGTTCGCTATTGAGACGATATATTGTGAATTGACAAAAAGTTTCTTTGCAAATATTTTTTTAAAGAACATAAACTGTAGCATATCTAGTTTAACTAGCACTTTATACACGCAACCTTGTGCCTCTTCCAAAGGATCCACAATAGTGTTTGATAACTTCATTAGAACTGATGTTGGTAGCAGGAGCAACAAAGTATACAGTATTTGATGATACAAACCAGGACGAGATCATACGTCATGGTAAGACTAAGGACAGCTACCACAGCATGTTAACCATTTCTACGCTTAGAGTATAACTACAATGTACCTTTCGATGCTGAATGAATTTTTACAGGTTGACTACACATGAATTCACATGTCGAACTGTTCAAGGATTCATTTCTTTTTGCATACCTTGTTGTGTAAAAAGGAACTGAATGGCAAACTTCATATCCCTTGTTGGATCTAATGAACCAATACATTTTTTGATGTTTTTAGAATTTATATTTAAAGCACAATTTTTCACAGATTAATAATTGATCAACAGTACCGATGTCAGGTGTCAAACTATATCTTTGCAAAAGTATTGGTAACAAGTTGTAACAGAGAAAGTGAAAAAATCTCAGAAAGGTATATAAGTGGGCAAGCATGTTAAATGTTCATAGTTGTCACGCAGACCTTCTCAGAAAAGAGCAAGTTGTGCAAAAAAAAAAAACAACAACACAACTGAAACCTTGATGAACTGTTGGACACCCGATCCATCATCTGATCAGATTGTTCTCACGAATGGTCGCAGCCGTGCTGCAGTCTCTTCCTGGTGTCTGTCAAATTCATTTGAATATCTGACGCTTATTTGTAGTTAATACCGGCTATGCTGTTTGCTGTTGTTAATTTGTGCTAGCATCGCAGCTCTGGTTATCCTTTGCCTTTGAAATTAGCTTGAAAGTAGCTCTTTTGCTCGTGAACTCAGGAATGTGTGGATGAAGAAACTTAGTGTGAGGTTGGTTCAGTAAATTACTGCAGAATGACTTGCTTACTGACATTTTAAGAACTAGGCAGTTGGCCATTGGTTAATTAACTCCACACTTGATCAGTTTGTAAAAACCTTAAAAAGTCATTTTTACTGTCCCATTTCAATCATGAGAGCTAAAATTTGTTTGAGGCATGTTCTTTTTCTCATATTATAATTTGCTTTTTGGTCTGTCAGTTCTGATATTTTCTGTTCAGCGGTGCTAAAAGGTTTTTTTTTCCTGATGCCTTCTTTGATGTACAAATAATAGAGGTAATATAGTATTTCTTTTCAGCTGTGTCTATATCAATGCTTTGCTTCGGATTTCTTCTTTCAAAGTGTAGTGATTCTCATATTTCAAACTGGAAGCACCGACAGATTGTTCTGTACAATATCTGTACATATCAAAAAGAAGTTAATGTCTAATATTTATTAAAGTTTCCTTGTCTGGTATTTTGCAATGTATGTACTGTATAATGTTGTAAGCAAATGGCAGTAATGTCAGTCAGCCAGTCAAAATGTGTAAAATCTTTTGCATAGTTGTAATGGCCACAGTTACATAAAGCATCACTTATTTCATTCTGTTTGAATATCTGATTAGCATCCACTAATTGTTCCACGGTCCATAGATAGTGTCTCCATTCATTCAGAAATCAATGCATGCTCGTACTACTTATCCTCACTGGGGTCACAGGTGTGCTCGAGGCTGTCTCTGTGGACTTCTGGGAAACTAGATAAATTATCTCAATTAATGGGTTGTGCTTTCACGGAATAGATGAACCTTGTGTGTATTTCTGTATTCTTATTTTTTTATAATATCAGAAGATGATTTCTGTTGTCTGTAAACAGACCCAACAAATTTAATGGGTTATAGAAATGTCGTTGCTATTGTTTGCATAACAAAGTCTGTTTGGGGGAGGTTAGGAAATCAATTGTGGATGTGGGTTTTGCATAATCGCAATTGTAGTACGTAGTTACAGATACGAATGGGGAGTTGATAAACAGATTTGAACTGAAAACAACACAGCACAGCACAACCAAATTCATAGACATTTCTTTAGGCTGTGTTTTTAAACATTAACAGTGCATATGTCAATGGCATCTGATTCATTGGTGTTGCTGATTAACTCTTAAAATGATAACATCCCCAATATGCTGCCACCTTGAACACTTACAACAGATTCATACAATCACTGTGTCGTAAGGCATGGCATAATATGCTACAGTACATTTTGGGATTGTTTCCTGATTTATTGTACGGTAAAAATGCCATCTTGTTACAACAATTCAAATTTCCAGCAACAATGAAATGGAAATTTAAATTTAAAAAAAACTCCCATGTGAAAAAATACAGGTTAAACTCACTGTTGCACCTCTCACAAATAAATCATCTAAAAAATTCACATTCACCATAAAAAGGGTCATACAACCAAAAAACATCTCCATGTCAAGACAACTCCCACTCCCTCAAAAATATTCTCTCCCACATAAAAAACTGTCAGACACATTAAAAAATTGTTGCAAATCTTCTTTTCTCCAAATCCCTCTTTCAATAACAGCAAAAAGACACAAATATTTTTAACTCAAGAAAGCAATTTTATATTTTTGTATTGTGTTGTTTCATTAACTTTCTGATAAAGCGTAAAATGCAAATTTTGGGGGGGAGCGGCCAACAGCGGTCAGTTTGGTCCCAGCTCCTCACTTAACAGCAGTCCAATTCCATTTCAACATTCAGAAACAAAGAAAAGAACTAATTGTCGTCAGGTAACCATTTTTCACCATCTGACCACTCAGGATCACGAACGTGGTGCTTTCATAAATCAGCCATAGAGCACAAAGTACAAGAAACTCTTTGGGCCCCTAAAATGTAATTATCTAAATCAGTTTTTTGAAGTAGCTCAGACCAAATGAAGATAATTTTTGGGATGTTGATGAGAATTTGTGGCCCAAAGGAAATAGGAAGACTGCACTGTAATTCTTAGTGTTTCATGTACATTTTCCCTTCAGTGGAACATACTTTTTTTTTTGTTCTTGAAGCTATGACGTGCTCTCTTTTCTTTTTAGTATCAAAATAAAATGGTTTCTCAACAACTTACAGTGCTAATTCTTGATTTGAAATGAGCCTCACGGCCAATTTGTTGCAATTGATCATACGCAAATTTAATTTAGAATACTGAATTTGTCATCAAAAATTAAATGGCAGTTTACATCAAAAGCATCTTTCCAGAATACACAATTTCTGTTTATTGATGATTCATTCATTAATTCTCCAAACGGCTTTATCCTCACTAGGGTCGGCATGCCAGCCACTCGACGACCGAGTCGCCTGCGATAAATCCAATGAAAATGTATTTATTTATTTTTTTACTTATTACAAACATAAATTGCTGTATTTGGAAAGGTCACATTGTTTGGTGCATCTCTTCTGTGGCATACAATTGATTAAATATTTAGTGAAGAGCAGGTCGAGAGCAGCCAGGCATTGGGTTGAGGTTGCTGCCCCTGGTTATGATCTTTTTCAACATTTCAAATTGATGTCGTTTTATGTTTTTCCTCCCTCCATCAAGACAGTCGCCCTATGATGGGGTGAGGAAATAAACGGTGGGTCTATTTTTAGAGGCAGGGAAGGAGGGCAAACCAAAAGTAAGCAAGGGAGAGGGTGTCTGGGGAGGGAAAACAGGGAGGAGGGGTCGTGTCGAAGATAAACCTGCATTCTGCCTCCGCTGCTGGTCAGAGACAGCAGCAGTAGCCACGGAGCGCGCTCAAGGGGACGCGCCATCGGTCAGCATCTCACCTGATAAACAAGCAGTCGGCGAGAGAAAGAAGGCGCCACATTGACTTTTGAGCTGTAGACAAGAAAAGATCCGCCAAGCGCGCCTGCGAGCAGGTGAGTAGAAAAACAACTACATACTAAGAATTCACTGCCATGACCATTATGATTTGTCACGTATGAAGGGAAAACACAAAGGGTGGTTAGTGTGTGCTTGGGAAGGGGGTTGCAGCCTGGCTGGTACCACTTTCAGCCATGCTAAACTATACATGTGTTCTAAATTTAGCACTGTGCTACACCTTGGAAGAAACTGACAGTGGCTGGCATCTTGGTTTGGCTCGCCCTATTTTTGGGATGGAGGTGGAGACTAAAATATAATGTGGGTTACGCTCGCTTGGAAGGGAAGAAATAGACTCAAAATATTCTGCTAGACTGTATTTACCTTTCTTGCAATTGTTTGTTTTTCATTTGTGTACATGATGTGATGTGTGGTATTATAATATGGAGTCATTAATTTGGCTCAAATTAATGAGATATTTGTGTTTTAAAACACAGACATAATAAGTTATATTAAGGTTGCATCCATGGTTGGGTTTCGGTCAAACCATGTATCCACTAATCACACACACGTGCGCACATACACACACACACACACACACACACACACACACACACTTGTAGATCAGCATCACAGAATTATTAACTCATTTACTTCCATTCACAAATTCATTCGGTAATTGAAAATATCACGTCGAGCAGCATTCTCGAATTTGTTCGGGTTTTGTTTTTTTCTTGTTTGGGTGCCGATAAAGCGCTGGCCATGGCCTCTGGCAATGGTTGTTTCCCTTCCACTAAGGGTCAGCATTTTGCTTGTTTTCCATGTTAGCGCTTTGTTCCAGCGTCAGCTGTTGTTAAAGCGCTATATAAACCAATGTCTATGCATTGCATTGTATTTTGGACAGCCACTCTCATTTCAAGCTCATATAACTCTAGAGTCTAGACCCATATAATGGCCAAAACCCTGGCATTGGAATGAGTTATTTGATCAGCACTTTTTTTGTTTGTTATTGTGGATGTCCACTGCATCCAGAAATATGTTTTCATATATGTGTTGTCCACTGCATCCAGAAATATGTTTTCATATATGTGTTGCCCTCGAACCACAATATACAGACTCAGCCAGATTAGTAACATGGTCCAAAGGTCAGACCACAATATTAGTGCGTTTCAGTGAAGTCAATTCAAAACAAACTGATCCTAGCTGATGTTTATATTCTGTTCCCTTGCACCAGTGTATTAGTTTTGGCAATAAACATTGTACCCCTCCCCTCTGCCCATGCTCTCCTTCAGCCATGCGGCCGCGATCCAAAGTGCTTTCCAAGGGAGAATTGCTCCTGCCTACGATCAGCGAGGGCATGGAGGAGTCACCGAGAGATTTGAATGAGACCAACACGCAATGTGTTGCCGTAGGCATCTCTTCTGACGACTACCTCCTCTCCATTTGCCACCTGGCACACCCCACGTTCTCCACTGGCCACGTTTTACCTGATGCACACCAAGTCGACAGAGTCTATCAGAGGATGCGGACGTCACACCTCTGTGCAACGAATTCCTTGGCGATCAACCACAAACAAAAAGGTGTGCGGCAGGTAGAATGCAATGACATTTTAGGCAGCTCGGACCCCCTGGAGTATCTTTACGGGCATCAGAACAACCTCTCGACTTGTCAATCAAGATTCCAAGCATGCCCACATGATGGAAGTCAGTCCGACAGGGAGTGGGAGAGGCTGGCTCGCTCTCGAGCTCACAGCATCCCCCATGCTGCAAGTCCTGGTCTCCCACGGCAACATAAGAGCAGCTGCCCTGAGATACACACCAATAGTGGCAAGACCATTTTGAGCGTTTCCGCGAAACACAAGCAGCCTGTGATGGTGGTTGAAGAGGGAAGTGTGACAGGCAGCGAGGCAGATGATGAGGGGGGGAAGAAGCACTCGATGGTCTCACAGTGGATTTCTGATTGCAGGTCAGCCTGTAGGGAGGGACGAATGGCAGCCTGCATGCTCCCTGCAATCACTGAGATATAGAACTTTCTACCAAAAACATTTATTCAAACTAAATTTTCTATTTCCACCAAGCAGTCAAAAAATCTGCTCACAGTGGCACAAAATGAAATGGTGAACTTTGGTCAGATGGTGGTTGCTATGTCAAATACCAGAACGATAATGCACAAGTCTTACCCTTCAAGTGAGTCCCAGTTAGTGCGGTTAGTGCAGAAGTGGAATCCCCTCAAAATGTCATGCAATCTTGAGATTGTTTATTTGATTAAATGCATAACCAATAGAATTTTTCATGTTTGACAAGCTATTGGTTGGCTGAACTGTGGAATTGACAGCTTCACTGTCTTTACTGCATTGTTTATATGCCTTCACCTTACTTATGTTGTTTTTGCATTTGTTCAAACTTAATCTTCAATCGGAATGCAACAGTCAGTTCCCTGCACAATCAGCTATGTGATTCATAATTCAGTATTTGGCTAACCATACTCCACACTCATATTGGTTTGTCAAGTTTGTACACATCCCAATTGAGTAAATCCAATGGAACCAAAGGATATGCAAGTAAGTCTAAAAAAACATAGCTTGGATATTGCACTTAGTCTCAACATTCCAAAAACAAGTCTTATGTGTTGTGAAAACTCTGTGATTGACTAGCAACCACTCCATAGTCTGCAACACCAAGTTAGGGCAAGGACGCATACGATCGACAATGAACGCATTAATCATACTGAACTGTGATTCTTGTTAGAAAGACTTTGTGACTGTGGCATTAGTAGACTCGTACATGTGTTTCATGTATTTATCTCTATGTATTAAAGAAGAATAATCAACACAAACTAGTTTAAGCTATGAATGCCATTATTTAATGTACCATTGTTGTAATATAATTTTATACTTATTCCACTGTCTTATGATGTGATAATAAAATATATATTTTTTGTTTTACTATTCAAACTGGTTAATGTGTTTGTATGCTGTTATTTGGCTCTTCCCACACTTTGAAAATGAACTCTTGTGGCAAACTGTGTTAGTGCCAAGTGCTGAGGTTTCTGTGGCAACCAGTGTGGGCTCTCGCTCTGGTAAAACGTGAAGAAACAGAAGCAGTGGAGGGGCCTAGTCAAGCTGTCAACTCTGAACCTACACATGCATTATGCATTTTGTGTTTATGTATACGTATGTATATATATATATATATGCGTGTGTGTGTGTGTGTGTGTGTGCGTGTGTGTCTGTGAGTGTGTGTGTTTTTTATAATTTTATACCATTATCTGTCACTAATTAGGGGGTAGTACAGTTTTCCGGGTGCCATGCCCTGCTTGTCATGGATCTCTCCATACTCCACGATATAATTCTAATTTATTTACTGATTTAAATGATCAGTTCATCAATAAGCTCTTTCAAAGCCTAAAAGAGTTCTGATCATTTAAATCGCAAGTTCCTACACCTGTTGTAGAGCAATCCAAAATGATCCGCTCAATACACATTTTTTTTTTTTTTTTAATCATGGAGGGTTGAGATGGAAGTATTTCTTCCAGCTGTGATTGGCTGGCAACCGGTTCAGGGTGTAGTCCGCCTACTGTCCGAAGACAGCTCCGATAGAACCCAGCAACCCTCATGGGGATGAAGTGGTTCAGAAAGGAATTAATGTATGAAGTATGAATTTCTTTCATAACTTTGCTGCTGTGAAATGTAAATTTCTCCACTGCGAGACTAATAAAGGCAAATCCAATCCAATCCAATCCAAGTAATATTTCAGCCACAAATGTATTCCGGGATGTTATTTAAACAGTCACTCTAGTTTCTTTGAATTTTGTTACTGAACTTTTGCTCACCTGAAAATAATATCTGTAGTTACAAATAACACTCACTTCTAAGATGTGTAAAATACAGTAAAGTCTCGTTATATCGATATCGGATATATCGATAGTCCCGGTTATATCGATACTATTTCTATGCACGCACGGAGAAAATTACATGCAAACTCATCGATAGTCCCTATATTTTTTCGGACTCAATTGAATATCGATATAACGAGACTTTACTGTATATAAAAAAACATACTGGAGTTGGAAATCAAACCTCAACTGCTGCTCTGGTTTCTCTCTCTCTCTTATTTCTTTGTTCGTTTATTTATGTATTTGTTTATTAGTGTCTTCACCTAAATGTTTTCAGGTTACAGCAACAACAAAGAGATTTAGCCTTAAATTTTCAATTCTTTTTGAGGGCTGTGCTGGCTATGGTGAAAAACAGTGTCAGTCTATCTTTGTACAAATGTTGAATGACATACAGGACAGATTAAACAGCAAGGAGTCACGAAGAAGTTCACAGCTGAGACACTAAACCTATTGTTAGTTACATGATAAAAAAAATATGATTAAGACAGTACAACTTCAATATCAATCTTGAATAACCCTTTGTTGGTTTGTTTGTCTGTCTGTCTGTTTGTTTGTTTGTTTGTTTGTTTGTTTGTTTGAAGATGGAGACTGTCACAGTGAAGCCTCACACATTGTTTCCACGCATTAAAGCAAATTTCAGCGTATACCAAAGACCAATTATTTCTGTGAATTTACGGATTTGCTTTCAAGTTAAATGAGAAGTGCAACCACACAAGCCTTGCATGACAAGGAATATCTTGCTGACGCAATGAGTTCCTGTGGTTTTGTTGCTTAGTTGGGGTCACACTTGAAGTTTTTTTGTTCCTCTCAGAGATTCCAAACACCCCCTCTATGTGAGCAAGAGGAAATATCAAACTTATTTTTAACATCAGCCTCACCTAACTAGTTTTCTAGTCATTGTGATTGTCAAACAAGACAAAGTCAAGCTTTCCGTGGAGCTGAAATTTTGACTAGCCCCCATAATAGAGTAACAAATAATGCAACATTAGTGTCTGTGAAATATTTAGCCTGAAAATGAACAGTCTGGATGTCACAAAGGCAGTTATTCACAGGTAACAACAGTTGACATGCCCTGCAACGGAGAGGTGGCCAGTCTTGGGTGTAGCCCACATGTCACCCAGTCATTTCCAGCTCACCCACGATTCTGAACAGTATAAAATGAATTGTAATTTGCCGGAAGGATCAGTTTTCTGACGAAGTTTCTTGGATAAGAAGCGAAACGTCTGAAAAAGTCTGGTGAATGGCTGAAGTGTATTATTTTTTTCCTATTTTCTCCTTTAGTTAATAAATCACAGACTTGTCTGTGTCAAGTTGGCGTGAAGCTGTCTCCTTCAAAGTTTGGAATAAAAGACATTACAATATACCCAGCAGCCACCTTCTGCAACAAAGTGGAGATAATGTACAATACACAGAGTGAATATCTGTCAACCTTGTCTAATCGCTTCACTTATAAATGATTACAATTACCATATAAAAGTTGTAGTACAGTACACCATATATTATTTGAAATGCTGAAAAAAACGCAAACACAAGCGGAAATGCAGTTTACCTATTAGCCAGGTTGACAGGTATGCAATCCGTATATTGTACTTCATTTCATAGCTTTTCCCTTGAAGGGGACGCCACAGCGAATCACTGTCCTCCATATTCAGAGGTTTGACTCACATGTTTGTTTTGGCCAAGCTTTTACGTCGGATGCCCTTCCTGACACAACCCTCTGTATTTATCCAGGCTTGGGACCGGCACAATAAGACAATGGCTTGTGTCTTCTTGTGGCTACTGAAAAAGCAACTTTATTACCTTAATAAAGATGAAGATGCTCAAGAAAAGGCTCCCAATCACAAAATGGTCATCGGCACAGCAGCATTCAAATAAAGTAAAACTATACTCACCATTTGATGACAATGCTCTGATCTTACCGTGAAAAAAATGAGTGCAATTGATCAGCACTGATAAACGAATGCATGACCAACTCTCATCACATGATGCCTGTGAACTACAAATGACCAATACAGTAGCATTCCATTTGGAAAACATTAACGCGCAAGGGTGTCAGGTCCTGTTTTGATCCCCAATTAATGGATTGCTGGGCAATTCGGAGACCACTTTCAGAACTGATTTTCATGGCACTTAGTGGAGGGGTAACACAAATTAAAATAGTATCCATTCAAGTTTTTCTCAGTTGTAGTGCATTCAAGGCACGGGCTGATATTAGATTCTGACGGTATGATAGCCATGAGCATAAATATTTCAGTGTCCACAGTATTAAAAAAAACTGTTGTAAAATGTCCTTTTAGAAATACAGTAAAGTCTCGTTATATCGATATTCAAGGGAGTCCGAAAAAATATCGATATAACCGGGACTATCGATATATCCGACCCTGTTTGCATGTAATTTTCTCCGTGGGTGCATAGAAATAGTATCGATATAACCGGGACTATCGATATAACGAGACTTTACTGTATTAGAAAAATAACATTGAACAAATTGTATTTAGTTTTAAAAGAAAATAAATATTTCATATTTTCAAAAAGGTGTCCCGTGTTAAGTTAAATGCATAAATAATAGCACGGGGCTGCTCATGCTATCCTTTGGGGCATCCAATGGCATCATGTTTTTTTTAATCTCAAGACTTCATTTCATAGCATTTCTCTTGGCTCTTCTAAATTAAATCAAATTTAGCATTTATGCTTTCTATCCACGGCCTTCAGAATCAGTCATACCTTCTGCTCTTTACCATGGAACTCTATCTGTCATTATTTCGATTTCGAATTGTCATCAGATATCACATCATGACATGGGCAATGTTTGCCGTCCAGTGTTTGTCAAAGGAAAAGAACAAAACTTTTCACAGCCAACTTTTACTATATATTCAAGAGGGAAAATTGTCTATACGTGGATATTTGTATGTGTGTGTGGGTATGGGTATCGGTAGGTAGGCGTATCTGCCTACTTACCCACGCACACATTCCTTTATTTATAGGAAGTGGGCGCAATGTGTCTTGAGTTTCCTCATGGTTGGAAGTTTCACTTTCACCTTTCCATAGACACAGCAAGGCGGTGCGTTGTCTGCAAGTATAAAAGGAGGCGCACTGTGACACTTCTACTCATTCAAGCAGCGTTTTATCCTCCTCATCTTTTGCCTCAACATATCCTTGACCAAAGAGAGGACCGGCCATGTGTGGCAATACCAAAATTCTTTTTCTCCTGGGTGTCGCCATCTATGTGTGTGCTGCGCAACGTAAGTTTGACTGCTTATTTTCCTTGTTTGTTATTTCAGAGTGAAGACTGCATCAAGACTATAGTCAAGCCGTTTTTGAAAAAGTCTGGTGAATGGCTGAAGTGTATTATTTTTTCCTGTTTTCTCCTTTAGTTAATAAATCACAGACTTGTCTGTGTCAAGATGGCGTGAAGCTGTCTGCTTCAAAGTTTGGAATAAAAGACATTACAATATACCCAGCAACCACCTTCTGCAACAAAGTGGAGATAATGTAAGTTATCAAAGTTTAGAATATGGGGCATTATTCTCAACAGTTTTAGAAGGACTTGCTTTTAAATACAAATTAAATGTACTGTGTATATATTCTGAAATTATGAAAATGAAGCATCATCTAGTTTGAATATCAAAGCTCTAAAGATGGAGGACACTGATTTGCTGTGGCGACCCCCTTGAAGGGAAAAGCAGAAAGGAAAAGATCTAGTTTAAATAGGTGTTCTTTAAAACACTTGTTTCTCACCTGTACTGCATGTTTTCACAGCGTCAGCACAAGAAATAATTCATATTTCTGCTTGAAGCCGAAAGCAGTGACCCGATTTCTCGCAAACCTCATGTGAGTACTTTGAGGAATCATCTGAGCAAACATGAAACATCAGAGTGATACCAAAATTAGACCTAAGAAGTGGCAGCTTAGTTGCATTTGTTGAACTGTGTCCATTTGTTTCCTTTGCGTTATATGTTCAGGAGGAGTAAGGCCAACGTTAGCTCCGAAATCACTGCAGTCAGTTCCAGTGCCATCCCAAGCACCAACAGCACAACCAACGTCTGAAAACCTTCAGTAAAAAAAGATGACCAGATGACTGCTGAATTTATTCAATGCAATGCATGCTGAAACACAATACTTGTGTACTTTTGTATTATTATTATTTTGTATTATTATACAATTAATATTATTTTGGTTCAATATTATTTTTTAATAAAAAAAAAGAAAAGAAAACTAAGGTTGTGGATACAATCATTCACTCATTTCCTGTTAGTGGCTATATAGTAGCGCTTTTTAAAGGCAGTAGTGTAGTGTACAATTACTGTAGTTCACTCATTAGACCAGGGGTGTCAAAGTCATTTTTTGCCGCGGGCCACATTGTAGTTATGGTTTCCTCTCGAGGGCCGTTATGAATTTGGGGAACCCATTAGAATGTTTAAATTCTTCAAATATTATATATAGAGCACACAGCAAATTAATGAATAACTCGTTTTCAAATCTGAAGTCAAGAATAATGACTTTTATTGTGGTTGACATCCAAAAATATGAAATTTTGGCTCAGATCTTAGCAATCATCATGGAATTTAACAAGTTTGATTTGCTTTCGCGGGCCGAAAAAAATGATGTGGCGGGCAGGATTTGGCCCGCGGGCCTTGACTTTGACACCTGTGCATTAGACAAAAAAATTACTACTATTCAGGCTATTCAGATCTTTGCGGTTGCAAAACTGCAATGTACGACTTTATCGGATATTTTTGATATTTTACAAAATTAATACAAAGTATTGTTGTACATTTGTTTTGTGATGTTTTGCTGTGGTATGATTAAATATATTCTTTTCTCGCACCCATCGGCTATTCATTATGTTGAGGGTGCGAGAAAGTTTTCAATCACTGTTATACTGTCACTGTTATTGGATTGGATTGGATATGCCTTTATTAGTCTCACAGTGGAGAAATTTACATTTCACAGCAGCAAAGTGATGAAAGGAATATATATATATATATATATATATATATATATATATATATATATATATATATATATATATATATATATACATATATATATATATATATATATTATATATATATATATATATATATATATATATATATATACACAGTAAAGTCTCGTTATATCGATATCGGATATATCGATAGTCACGGTTATATCAATATTTTTTCGGACTCCCTTGAATATCGATATAACGAGACTTTACTGTATATATATATATATATATATATATATATATATATATATATATATATATATATATATATATATATATATATATATATATATATATGTTTTTTTTTCTTCACTGCCAGTGAAGAAAATCGTCCTTGATCAGTCTTGTTCCGACTGTATGTTTTCAGTCTTTTCCGTGCTGAGAGTGACCGCTCCACTGATGCTGTAGTAGCTGGAACAGTGAGCACAAGCTGGAGTAACTTTGTGGCCTGAGGAATAGTTTCAACGAGATCCTTTTGGGCCAAAAAGCTGAGAAGCTGTCCAGGAGATTTACATCCATCCCTCATTGTTTGTGAGCTATACAGTCCGGTGTTGGTCTTCCTTTAATTGTTATCTCCTGCTTCGATTGAAAGTCGTTTAGAAAATTATTTCAATTTAGATATGTAATCCTCCATTCTGAAAATAAGGCCAAGCAAAACGAAAAAAAATGACTGGATGGTTGCACTTAACTTGCTAACTGTTTACTGTAGCTTGCTGTCACTAATTCTATTATTCTGCAGCCGAGGAGTCGCAAGAAGAATCTCTGGAATCACCAGCGCCCCCTGTCATGAGGCAGGAGAACTGTGTGCCTCACCTATGCAGTTTTGATAAAAATAAAATAAAATAAAATAAAATAAAATAAACAATGTAGTACAGTGTTTATAATGTACAATGGCTGTACATTATATACACCAGCTAAACTGTAGAAATTTAGTTCATATACTCATTTTTTCACTCACAATTTTTTTAACACTTCAATAGCGATATGCAGAGGGACAGCAATGCGGTCTCACTGCAGAGCAAGTCAGCACAGTTAGCATAGTGATTGCGCAATCCATGGTGGGGCTCAACCGACTGCTGCCTCACCGCTCGTCTCTACTTAGTATTTGAATGGTAAATGTGAAAAATCCGCGATTTTGAAAAAACAAAAACATTGTGAAGTTAAATGGAAAAGAACTTTAAAGTACAAATCATTAAATAAATATAACTCTTTATTTTATTTTTTCATTTGATATTTTCATGACAGGTGAGGCACGGCCTCACCTGCCTCCCCTGACTGCACGTCACTGATTATTTGTTATTTAGTCTTTTTGTCTTTTTGCGCCGCGAGAGTGGCTGCCTTTCCGGCAGCTCATATATTTTGTTTTTCTACTTTCATTCCTTTCATATCTTTGCTGCTGTGAAATGTAAATGTCTCCACTGCGAGACTAATAAGGGCAAATCCAATCCAAAGGCACGACACGATAACATAGCAAGGATAATAAACTACTGTGAGACCCCAGTCCCCCCCAAACGCGACAATCCAGACCTAGGAGAAAATTGTGTTATGATAGTTGTTCGAGAGCGAGTGCTACTTCACTTTTCTTTTGCCAAACTGTGTTGAGTGTCAGTGGTCTTTGAAGCAACCGTGACTTGGAGCTGCAAATTGCCACAACTTTTTGTGCTCCATCATATCTGAAAAGAGCCAGTTACCCAAGAGGATCAGACTATTCTTGATGATCTGCCAGGAACTGGTAAAAGTTGGTGACTGGGAGCGTTGCTGCTTTCACCAGATTCCAGCCGGTGCACCACAGCATTTTGGTCTTGCTAGGTCGCTTTGGCTCACTTCACAGAATGGTTTACCCAGTGACCAAAGGTCAGCTGTTTGGATGTTGTCTGTTTTTCTATGCGTTTGCAGTAGACAACAGCAAGACATCACAGAACCACAACACAAACATGCTCATCTCGGTCGTTTTTTACAGAATGTAATTCATGTCAGAATAAACTTTGATTTAATCATCAGAATCCTGACTTTGAAGTGAGAATTATCGCTTTACTGTCAGTATTCTGACATTAAAGTAACTTCTAACTTCTTGTAACTTTAACGTCAGAATTCTATGAATAATCTCAAATTCAGAGATAAAAGTGAGAATCTTGCCAACCCGTTTTTCATCGGGCTTAATCCACTTCCAAACTGGTTACTATATGGATATATATTTTTTGATATTACAGTATTTTTTCTGTCGTTTGAATCAGCACCACCTGGTGGTTCAGGCTCGTAATGCACAATATATCAAATAAAAGTAATTCAACTAACAAAACCAAAATAAAACGAAAACTCGGACAGTTCTAGATTATTGCAGTAATTATAATACGTTACTATCACTATTTTAAAAATCCGTCACACAATTTTATTGCTTTTCCCCGACCGTCGTTGACATATCATCCGTTCATTAGCGGAGTGTTTGGCTCGGCTAAATGTTTGCCGTAGTCACTTCCTAGTGTTGCGTTCACTGACACTGCGTCACGACCTCCACTGTGACCTCGTCTTGTATGACCAAAAGTCAGAGAAAAACAAACAGGACTGCACTGTTTGTTCTCTCGCTCAGTCAAATATAACATGAGGGGAGATATAACATTTCAAACGGTGAGGGACGACTGGCAGGTTGGGGTGAGTGAAAATCTTTGGTGTGCATGCGTATGGACAACGAAGCCAAACGGCCCAAGAAAGACGAAGTTCGCACAAAGTATTCCGAGTGAATGAATGTGTGGAGTTCAATTTTCATATTAGTGTTCAGGCTTAAGCGATTCGATGTCGTCATTCTACTTACACTGACTGATGATATGCCACACGCCTGCTTACCGGTCAAGCAATCGGCATTATAAAGCACCTCGGCTCATGGTCAGAAAAAAGACAGCTTTTAAAACTGTACAGTACAGTATGCACTGGAGCGATGTGGCATTCTGATTCTTTTACATTATTGTGTGCATAATTTGTTTCGTATTTATCTGGCGAATTTTATTTGTATTCGTAGTTTCTCCTTTTATGCGTGAATATATTTCAGAAACTCTTTAAAATATTTTTTTAATATGATTTGTTAATACATGGGCGTGGTGCGTCTTGCATGGACTTGTCAATGCTGTTTTACATAACTTACCTTTTTAGCCATTAAGGAGATAGATTTCCATGATGGCAAAAATGTCTGTTGACATTGTATCATTATACAAAGCAAAACATGTATTAATGTAATTATTTGTGTATTCGTTCATTCATTTATTTATAATGCTCTCTGTGAGTCCGTTGTTGAGTTTTGATTTGTTTTTTTGTGCCATCTGGTAACAGGCTTAAATATATGATGGGCACCACAGTAGTTTATTAATGATCTGAATATAAATTGTCACATGACAACCCCACTCTCTCTCTCTCTCTCTCTCTCTCTCTCTCTCTCTCTCTCTCTCTCTCTCTCTCTCTCTCTCTCTCTCTCTCTCTCTCTCTCTCTCTCTCTCTCTCTCTCTGTGTCTGTCTGTCTGTCACTCTCTCCCTCTCTCGCTCCCTCTCTGACTATTTGAGGCTGTTCAGAAACTGGACACCATGCAGAGTGTGCCACCAGTGAAGCCTGTTTGCTGTGTTTCTTCAATGACCTGTAAAGCTAATTGAAACCGTTTTATTATTCATCTAAACTTGTATGTGTGAATTGACATCAATCCAAGGTTTATACAAGTGGACACACATTTGGAGTAGAAGCAAATTGGAACCAGTAGAGACCAGCGGTGAACACCTCTGACCTGGTGCGGAATGGCCTCGAGACAGGGAGACATGCCAGGTGAGTAATGAATGAATTGATAAATTATTATAATCATGAATCACATCCAAAATGTTGCTCGCATCTCTCCTGTTCAGTTCAAATCTTGACTGTGTGGCGTTTTTATGTTTTCCCCATACTTTTTTTGTTTTGTGAGAGCGGGGAGTGGAAGTGGGAGTACTCTGGCTTCCTCTCACACATGGACACAATTAATGCTGGATTAATTGAAGCCTTTAAATTTTCCTTATGCCTTATGTGATTCTGAATTGTTATTTGACTCTATATACCCTGCAATTGGTTGGAAACCACTCCAATTATCTGCTATCCATAGATGAAATGGTTCAACTATGTGAGGAATTATTCTGTGAATGTAAACTGAAGTAGACTGTAATATTTACCTCAATGCACTAGCTCTAGAATCTGAATCATCATCCGGACTTTTCGGCGCACTGTCATTTCCGGTTGGACTCAACCGACATCACATGTCCTACGACGAGCAAATGGATGTCCCAATGCATTCCCCACCTGCGGACTTTGCAGTTAACAGTTTCTGGACAGACCCTGTCATCCCAAATCACAAGTTCAGGAAGATCACAGAGGTTTATAATTTTGTTTTGCACTTTTTGACCTTATGTATGCTTTTCCTATATTACATGGTGTCCTGATATACAATATTTTAGTGCTACAAGCTGTCGTTTGACTGTTTGCTTTCTTTGTCGATTCTTCCAACAAATCACTGCCACGCCAAATTTAATGTTCACTTGTTTGTTATTTAGTTAACGTGTTAAATATACAATACAGTTATAAATTGACAGAAAGTGAAGGAATTGAAATTTGGAAGAAAGGAAATAAAACAGTCGTCATAAAGTACAATTATATGTAAAAATGAGTAGCAAGAAATTAAAAACTTATTTATACTCCTTGTTATGTAATCATATATAAATTGATCATTTTCAGCTCTCATGTGTGCTATACTGATGTGATCCTAAAATGTAGCTTGTTGTATATTTAAAAGAACCACATAACCACCTTAAAGCCCACAAGCTTAATGCTAACACAAAATGGGAAACAATATAAAGTAGCCCCACTAATAGCATCGATTTGGCATGTTATAACACTTCAAGCTACAGATATTTGAACAGAGACGGTGCACAGACACACGAATGTCACGATAACAATAGTCACAGGTTTATATTTTTCCTCATCTCTGAATTATCACTCATAGAAATTGGGAAACTCTTCCTTGTTTATGTTTCCTTGACTGTTTTTTCCTCCTCCTAATAACATAGTCAAACACACCGGAAGTTTCTGCAAGGAATTAATCGCGATGCACAAGCTTCTATTAATCATATTCCATTCAATTATATTATTCCTACACGTTCAGTACAATATTATATACAGTTCTGCTTTCTTTGTTTCCTTTTTTTGTTTCTTTGTTTTTGAATGACGGCATTGGCATCCATTTTAACACAGAAATGATTTGAATTATGAGCATGATCACTGAACAAAAAAAAGCTTGTATCTCAAGGCACCAATGTTTTTTGAAACCACAATGAGCTTGTTTCACAGAGTGTGTGTGTATGCACGGTCACATTTAATTTGCTTATGTAACTACAACTAGGAAAGTGAGAAGAGCGGAAAGATGACTGAGGCAATGGAGCCAGCCAAGTCTCCAGTCCCCGTTGTGAAAGCCAAAGCCAGCTCTTTCATGAGCTCTCTCACCAAAAGTAAGTGACAGACCTTTTCTTACGCTTCAACCTCAATTGTAAATGTATTTTTTTTGCTTGAAAACAAAATACCGGTAGTGTCCATTCATTCGACGTTTGAACATTCCACAAATGCAAGTGGCCTGTTTACGGAATACCATTTTGAGGTTTCAAACATCGTCCGGTCTTGTTCAAAATAATAATATTCATGAAGCACCAGATTGTCACTCAGTGACCACTTTACTTACTGACTACAGAGTGTTACAATGCAAGTACAACGTCAGCATGCATCACATAATGTGCATAACTCATTCACTGCCACACGTGCAAAAATGTGTCCATTCCAGTGCCAGGGATTTTGTCATTGCCACTCGAATTCCAGAACCCACAGAATATTGAGTTTTACGACAACATAAACATTCAATACCGAATTAGAAACCTTGGACTCTCTTCTTTCATCAGAAAAAAAAAGTTAATTCCTAAATTATATGGGTCTGGAGTTGTCTGAGCTTGAAATAAGGGTGGCTGTCCAAAATACAATGCAATACATACATATTGGTTTATATAGTGCTTTAACAAGGAAGGGTAAAACATTGCAGATGCCATGGCCAGCGCTTTATCGGCACCCAAGCACAAAAAAACAATACATGAACAAATTTGGGAATGGCGCTCTATGTCATATTTTCAATTCCCGAATACATTTGTGACTGGCAGTAAATGAGTTAAGAATGGAACTCTTTTGTGGAGCAAGGTGCACCTGGAAATATAATTTTAAATGGTGTTGAATTTCACAAGATGATGATGATTAAAGTTACCGGTGCAGAACTGTTTATTTGTTTGTGAACATATTTAGGTATACATTTTGCTTAACTTTTATCTAGAATCATAAATGAAATCAGTGTTTCATCTGTGTCTAAATGAAGTGTCATTCTTTAAAACTGTGTATAATGTTACAGCGGACTTACATGTACTTCAACAGTACACATGAATTTCAACAGTTCTAATGGTGGGGATACTTGGAGAATGATATCTATTTGGAGGGTGGCACTTGATGGTGATCTATTGAATTCCATTCTAAGTGCTGGATCAAAAAAAAATGTGTACTGCTTTCGACTAAGCTTTTTATAAACAGATGAATGTGGCTCGACATAGAATGCAAGCACAGTCCTGCATCACTACAAAATAAACACTTAATAATAGACAGTGCTAATGCGATACTGCTCGAAAATTTTCAAATCAACATAAGCTTTACTATTTTTGCAAATGCAGACTGACAAAAATCTTCTATTGAGTACGATTAATATTGCGCAATGAGTAATATTACGCTCTGGACATCTGTGTACCCCCAACTTGTTAAATAGTTGAGGAAAACGCACACACTGGCAATGCAGCTGTCTATCATAAAACATGTCACCTTCTCACAGAACAGACCCAAGAGAACTTCCAAAGTTTTGAGCACCAGGCAGGGCTGACTGACACTGGTTATACCCCCCACAAGGGCCTATCTGCTGAGGAGACTCGTTTTCGCCGTCTGATTGACGGCACCCAACCCGTAAGTAAGAACAAAGTACTGCTAGGAACAAAACAATCGTTCATGATAGTGTTAAGTTAGAATGACATTGAAATACACCTATTAATAGTCACCAATGTGGTACTGCTTCTACTGGTCTGACTTCGGTTTGATAGGAGTGTGAATGTTTGTCTTTCTCTCAATGTGAAGTCAGCTGGGTTTGGAGCCAGGAGTCTATGTGCCACACGACTTGAAAGCGCAAGCTTGTACAGTATGTGCAGGCCTTGCCAGTCACAATATTTGGCACACCAACAAAACCTGATGAACTCCCCTATAAAACAAACATAACAACGCTTAGTTCGATGCACAAAGACAGATTGATGAAATGAAAATCTTGTTTGTTTTGATGTACTGCATCATATTGTGTTTGTGTAGTGCAGGGGTGTCAAACTCATTTTTTGTCAAGGGCCACGTCGGAGTTACGGCTTCCCTTGAAGGGCCAGTGCACAATGTCAATCATAATAATAAGTATACATTTCATTTATAAGCGCCTTTCAAAACTCTCATGGTCACTTTACAGTCACAGGGTAAGTTTTTCTGTGGGTGAGCAGCAGCAGTCACACGCGCCAGCGTTCAATGTGATTTATAATAATAATAATAATAATAATAATAATAATAATAATACATTTAATTTTTAAGCGCCTTTCAAAACTCAAGGTCACTTTACAGTTTTTCTGTGGGTGAGCAGCGGCAGCCACACACGCCAGCGTTTACTCAACCCAGAAGTAACTCCGACAGAATAGTAAGACAAATAGAAAGTTGGGTAGCAAGCCAATAGATAGCTGATATCTAGCCAGCTAGCTAGCTAGCCAGTCAGCCTGATAGCTATTGTACGGTATTACAGAAAAGACAAAGAGAATTGACTTAGCACAATATTTTTTACGAATGTCTACATAAACACCCATGACAATAATAAAAAAATCAAAGGTGACAAAGGTTAAAAAAAATCACCAAGAATCATAATTGACACATGATTTGCTCTCATGGGCCACATAAATTGACATGGGGGAGGGGGCTTGATTTTGACACCTGTGGTATAGTATGTGTTCCAGTATACTAGGAGCAAATTCACACGCAGATCCAAGTGAAATCGTGCAGTTATACACCATAGCACAATTGGAATAAGAGTTTTAAATATTGATCAGGAACTCTTATGCAGACTTTAATTAGAGCAGTTGGAAAATCACTGCCTGCCAAGATAACTCTTCCATGTGTACCAGACTTCAGTTTTGCACGGTTTGGGAAATCTTATGGCTGCCACTCTTCTCCAGCAAGCAGTACAGCTCATGCTATAGGTGGCAAGTTTTTCAAAATGACGCATTTCTTTGGCAATAAAGCCAATAAATTCAGCATAACTTGAATGCTTGACCAACCCAGCAAAAATGAACTTGCCGCTATAGTTAATACTTTTTTCTTTAGATTACTGTATCATGTTGAACAGCGTGGAACTGATAGAAACAAAATTCAAAGCTTTGATAACAAATTATTTTGTACCCTTTTCAAAACATACGTATTTCAATTAAGCTCAAAATTGAAATCAGAGCTAATCTTCTATTTTGGGTTCATATTTTTATTTGCAGATCTATAGTAGCAGTGTCTCACCAGTCATGATCCTCACCGCACGTCATTGAGTTAATGTTCACATTAGTGGAGATAGAAGCAGGCCTTTGGATGTGTATTTTGTCACGAACCAAAGTTCTTAACCTTTCTGATGTTAGGCTCCAACTTTTTCTGTCTATGTCCCAGGGCCCGTTCACAAATTTTATTATTATTGACCTATTTTGTCTTTATTAAGTTCTTAGAGTAGCTTGTTCTGTAGCCACAAGGGGACACAAGCCAGTGTCTTCTTCTGCCAGTCCCAAGCCCGGATAAATACAGAGGAAGGGCATCCGACGCAAAAGCTTGGCCAAAACAAACAAGTGAATCACACGTCTGAAGATGGAGGACACTGATTCGCTGTGGCGACCCCTTGAAGGGAAAAGCCAAAAGGAAAAGTTTGACCTATTTTGTGTCCTCACTCACAAAATCAAATTCATGTACAGTTTGAAAGGTTAAGATGTTTCCCAGCTGGAAATGAGAATGTTTCATTCCTCAGTTAAAACAGTTAAGCACCAGCTCTTTTAAGTGCCATCTCACCTCACAGCGATAGAGCAACCAGAGATGATCTTAATACAACAGTGACAATTGTGACGTTCCTTTCTTTACACATTCAGTTCAACAGAAAAATGCTTTTCATTGTCTCAAAAGGCTGTACTGTTTTTTTTTTTTTTTTTTTTTTTGTCTCTTGAAAAAAATGTCAGATGAATGGTTTCTATATCCAGCGTGAGTTTCAAAAGTTTCAATGCTTCTCTGGATAACGTCAATCCATAGTGATATAGATTATAATGCAGGGTGAATTTCATGTTGCACAATTTATGTAGGTTCAATTAAAAAAAATATCTCACAAGCTTGATGTACTAGGAAAAAAAGTAAAAACATACCTCAAATCAGCATTAAAAATATACATTTATGACTGATTAAAATTAGTTGTTGACCAGCAATATTACCGTTCCCGATTTAATGTGACACATCTGGTCAAATATGTCAGAATGGGTTGAAGAGAAAGTACAGTTACATTTTGGAAGTCCTGTTAAGGAGGGGTGTCAAATTCGTTTTTGTCAAATTGTGACTATTTCCCATGTTGGGCCTTTATGACTGTGAAAGCACAACATAAATCAAGTATTAAGGTCCATTCAACAATTGTTTAAGTTAGTGTAAGGAGGGTTTGGTCACAATATCTCGATTATTTATTACATTTCAGAATTTGACATTTTGGTACTTGAGCAATCATAAAGTTAACATGTTCGATTTGCTTTCTTGAGCCACATTCAATGAGTTTGACACGAGCTGTAAAGTATGTTGAACCAAGGAAATTAAAACGCCATGATCACTAATACTACAAATTATCTTGCTATGAATGATATAGAATGTGAAAATACGAGTAGATTGCTTAACTGTTAAGAGTGCGATTACCGCAACAGAAAAAAGGCCATCTGGAAAAACACATTATGCAACACTTGTACCAGCCACGTTGCTATGCAACCTCTCGTGTGTGGCACAATCTCTTTGTCAGCATACAACGCAGCACCGACTAGAGGCCTATTGCGTGCGTTTGTGTCGTTGCTCTTTTGAATCATGGACAAAATAATGACGGTACACGCCAGGCAACGTCAGAGAAACATTATAAAAAGGTAGGTCCGTAATGCTTTCTTAAGTCCAGCGTGCGGACGGTTTCGGACCCCGGAAGCAGGCCGTACTATCGTACTCGGTGCTAGCGAATGCTAGCATGGAGACTACACGGCCTCCGAATCACCCATTTGTCCGAACGTGTCCTTCCTTTTTTGTCATTTGGAATTCAGCATGAGGAATATTGTTGTAAAGTAAGTCCGGCAATTTTAATATTGATTATATACTGCTGAAATGTAGTACGTGTCGCTTGCTGCGTACAAATAGCATGTTGCTATGCGGAGAATCGCCTTGCCTGAAGAATGTCGATAAAAGCTTTGGATTCAAATCTATAAACGACCGTATGTATGTAGGTTTAACTATGTTGTGGTCGAAATTACAACGCTTTTGCTCATATTGTTCCTGATCTATGAATATTGTTGCTGATCTATGAATGAAATACGTGGGTGCCAATGTACAAAATTTTCACTTAGCATACCGTTATCACTGATTTTTAAAGGATATGTCTGAAGTAACCGATGGTAGTGATAACGGCGTTTTTATCATTTGAATACGCCAGAGTAAACTAACAGGTTAAACATTGCATATTGGTACGTCTCATTATTGTAATGTCTGCTTAATTTTGTTTAAAGCAAAATGAAATATGTTTGTTGAATGTTTCCTGGATGCTTTAAGTATTTTTGCTGTTTGTGTTATAGAAGCTGAGAATGTCAATCGGGGACTTCAAAGACGACAGGCTTACAACATCAGCACAATCCACTCCAAGTGGGACTCCCTGCGTCACCCCCTCAGTCACTCCGTCCGTCACCCCCTGTGTCAGTCCCCTAGCATCACCTGCTGTTGCCCGCAGGTAGGCCACACGTTGCTCACATTATGTTCCGTTGATGGACCATGTGCTTTGTGGTCTAAAATTGGCACCGTGCTTTAGGTTGTTACAGTCCTGTGTTCAACTCGCGCTGTATCTTTGGCTGGGTTGTAGGAGTTGGTTCCAGCGGAATCCTGTTCCCTTTCTCAGCTTAGAACCCAATAGTCCTGACCACACAACAGACATGGGAGGAAACCAGGGAGGAGAGGACAAATGGAGCTTTTTTGGAACCCGCCCAGTAGTACAGAAGTCCCCCACTCACCCAGGCTCTGAACCCAACTCAGGTGAGTGACTTTAACACGCAAAGTGTATTGAATGTGTTTTTTTTTCAAAGTGGTGTTTATGCTCAAGCTATAAGATCACTCTCACCAAGTTAGGAATAAAACATTTAATTTTTTTAGTTTGAGAACTCCCAAACTAAATTTCCATTTGTCATCAAAACCCTGGTTTACATCTACCTCCATTGCAGGCTTTTCACTTCAGTCCTACTTTGGCATGCAGAAGTCTTCGACCATTGCAGGCACCGGGGTCCATGACAGCCTCACCGTGGGGGACACTGCCAGCTTCATGCCACCCAAGATTGAAATTACTGGCATAGACCCCAAGCAGGTGCCCCCACGGCCACACAAACTTAAACCGCGGGACATGAATGTCTTAACACCTTCAAGCTTCTAAGCAGACACACAAATACAATTCTGACCCCCTCAGTCATGTTCCTCCCTGCCTTTTGTCATCCCCCTTGCGGGTCTCCCTTTCCCCTCCCCTATCATATCAGTTCACCCCATAGTAATAGATATTACTGTACTGTTACTACTTCCACTGGACTGCAGTCTTGCACTGTGCTCCATATCTTCCAAGTAATCAGATCAAATTATGTGGAACAAAACATTCAATATCACACAAGCATTTTACCATAAATGTACAATGACTTATTTTGACAACGTGGCATGACATTGAAGTGGTGAACATTTTCTTTTTTTTTTCATAGCACAGCCTCAAAGTCAACTTTGTTTTGTATTTTAAGACATCAAATTTTTTTTCTGCTTTGTGGCTCTGCCTGCAGCAGTGTTTTTCTTTTCAAACTTTCTTTGTTTTACATGTTTGTAGCAACTGACCTAAGCAAAAACATTAACAGTTAGGATTATGACTTCATGTTCACGCAATTCCCATCATTCACATTTTAAGTGTGTTGTGTGTGCAACCTTTTGTATAGCCTCACAATATATCTCATGTTAAGATAACACATTGCAGTGGTTGTTTTACATTCAATTTTGTATTTTTGTCCAAAAAAATCTACTGGTCGTTAAAGTTGTATTTAAAAATGGTGATGATTGACTAAGTAATTGCACAAGGGAGATTGCACCTCCCACTTGCACGTGTAAATAAATCTACATATGAACATGGACTTCACATTATTTGGTATGGAGTGGTCTTTTCATTCAACTATGAAACTTATGCAAGTGAACAAACGGGTCCAAACACAGCAAAGTATTTGTTTTGCTCAATTTAAGGGATACGTGTTGACAAAAAGTGTAGTTTCAGTCAACTTCTGAACCATTAAACCCAAGTAATGAAGTTTAATGTACTATGGAGGTGTTCAATATGTATTGGGAGGGACTGGCTCTGCTAAAATAAAAGCACAGTGGGGCAAAATTGCAATGTTTGACCAGGAGATAGCAGCAAGATCTCACATTTTACTGTTTCACACACTGAACAAATCACACTATCAGAGAAGCAATGTTGCAGACTGAAGAAAACCAATTCATTCTCAACCGGAAATAATTAGTGGGGTGATAATGTTACTTTTTTTAAATTGATCATCATGCCTAATGACAAGATACTTATTTTATAAGTATAGTATTTTCAATGGTTTTATGAAGTTTTGAAACGTAGTTTGCGAACTTGTAGAATGATACATATAACGAGACATTCAAACAAGCACTTGTTAAGATCGCAATAAAGGCAGATTTCACAATAAAACAGCAAAATTGGAAATCGTTATTTGTCTTTTTTATGCCGGGCCCCGTCCAAGTGGTATAAATATGCTTTGCATTGGAGTATAAGTAGCCCTTAGTTAATTTACAATGGTCATCCTAAATACTTCTACTCTATAAGATACAAGAAAACAGCACACTGAGTAACATTTATTTACATCATTAGTTAGGTAATTAATCTTATTTATATCAACAGTTGGGTAATTAATTGAAGTAAACTGCCCTAGGCCAGCAACTATTTCCTTTTAAATCCTCCCTCAGTCCACAAGATCAAATTTGAAGAATGAGGTTTTTTTATTTCATATCAGGATTATTGTATTTGTTTTCTAAATTTAATGTATTGGAGTTTGTCAGTGTGTGTGCGTGCGTGTGTTTGTGTAAAACATGTAAAATATATGTATTTGTCTTTGTTCATGAACCAACGGCAAGCAAAAAACAACTCACTGTTTTCCAGTGTATAAGGCGGACCCGAACGCCTTGATTTTCTTCAAAAGATGACCCTGGGTCTTATACGCAGGTGAACCTCATATGTGAAGTAATATTGAGCCACAACAGGTCTCGCAACTACTGTCAGCAACCACGGATTCCAAACCCACCCCCCTTGTAGAATTAGTGTGCAACCCCAGCCTCCACTGTAGCACCTTATAATGTGGTGTGCCTTATATTTGGAAAACATTTTTCATTCATTGGGGGTGCGCCTTATACTGCGGTGCGCCGTATACACCAGAAAATACGGTAATGCAAGGAATGTGCCAGTACCGGTAATGCAAGGAATGTGCCAGTACTTTGAATTGGATTATTAGTCTCGCAGTGGAGAAATTTACATTTCACAGCAGCAAAGTTATGAAAGGAAGATAACATTTCCCCATTGTGGGACGATTAAAGGCTTTCTGATTCTGAAAGTAAATAAGATAAGTCAATAAGAATTGTTTGCTGGGCTGGATTAAAGTAGAGTCATCCGGTTTAGGTCAATCAGCTTGCAGGAAGGTTGTGTCCGAAAACCTGAGATGAATTGGGTACTTCTGCTATTTTGAAAAATTGGCAAGTTTTCATAGGTCAGTAAACAAATGACAAAGCAAACCAGCAGAAACAGAGACTTTTTAGTAGTCTGAAACAGATTTGAAACGAAGATTTGAAGCCCTTGACACCACTCATCCATTCAAATTAAACAGCACTCCTCAGTCATGTCGCAGATGAGTTGCAGCCTATCCACCAGGGAGTTATGTCAGGAAGTGAATACACCTTGCACTGATCGGAAACTAATTGTTGGTTCCATACACACAGACAACTATCCACACTCATGGAGTTTTAAAAATGTTAAAATGACCTGAATATGTTTAAAATATGGTAGAAAGCCATGGACAACATGCAACATATACAAAAGAAAGCCTCAGCCAAGATTCTAACCCCAAAACTCAATGTAAATGTGTTGTTGTGGCGGGCACTAGGACCAGGCATCTCACCCAGCAGGTGCAGGGGAGGGGGCAGTTCATGTTACATGTATTGCACTGCTTTTGCTTTTCAGTTCAGATCCACTTGTTAGCCGTTGGAATAAACACGTCTCCACATATTCATCGTGTGTGCTCATTCCTCAACGGCTACATTGTAAATATAATGAAACAAGTTTATGCACTATCAGTCGACCAGCTAGTAATTACACCACCATACATTCATCACTTAGATTTCAAGAATAAGGAAGTCTCAGCAGGGTCAAAAGTCCATTGAGTCAACACCCTCATTGAAGCCACATTTAGATCTGTACCATAATGTCACTCCATAATATTTGGTGTAAACGCGTCATTGTCTTGCCACATGAAGGCAAACACCAACCAAGCCATGAGAAGGAGCACACAGTTATCTTTCATTCTCAGCCACAAGTTGGTAGAGAGGGCCGAGGAGAGGATCGAAATCACTGAAATGGTCAAAGATCCATCTTTCTCTATTCTCCCATCTTGTGAAACATTAAAGGAGAAGATTACATGCTCTTTTGTACAAAAGGGAGGCATGCAGAGTATAAACATCAGAGGTGCTTGGTTTTGCGGCAGACATGACTCGGTTGAAAATTATTTCTCTGTGGTCTCCCCCCCACGCAACTATAACACTTGAGTAACAGTTGGATTTTCACATACGTTTCATTGTGTTAAATGTTAGTCCTATACTAATGTATTGAGAAAAAAAGTGAATTTATTCGAAGCTAAGAAACACCAAGGCGTTGCCAATAATTATGGAGATCACTGGATGTCATGCATGGACAAAAAGGCCACTGCTGACTTGTCGCACTTCCAATGACATTTTGACATTTATTTATCACGTAAATATTTACATGCAAAATCGTTGAGCGAGTTGTCCCACAATATTTCAAGCATCATTCTAAATATTTGACTTTTTGCCCAAGGTAAATATTTTTCAAAGGGAATTATTTGAAGTATGAGCTCAACCCATTTTTCTGAATGACAGCATAGTGAATGAACATAAAAAGAAAAAACGAAACCACAAAGTAAAGCAGAGTAGGTGGGGTGCGCGTAGAAGTCATAGATGAGGGCGAAGGGGGCGTTCTGGTAGTGGGGGAAAAAAGGGAAATAGAGTTAAGGGTGGAGTTCCTGGCAGTCATGACATAATACAGATGTCTCTTTCTGTGGGCCCGACATGACGTAGTCTTGGAACGCCCTCTCAGCTCACTCGCAGATGTGTGACGGCAAGCACCGCCCTCATTTGTAATCAAATTAGTTGTCCGTTTCTTTCCTTCACAACCACAAAACAATTTTATGGTATTTTTCGTTTCTCACACCCAAGTGACACAATTTGATGTACCAATATGACGCCTTTATGCTAAGACAAGAGTCAAAACAAGTGTCGGCAATAAAAATCTATCGGTGAAACATCAGGGTTTGTCTCCAGGCAGTAGATGTGGATAAAGGTCAACATTGACGAATGAGTGAACTTTCATCCAAAGCTCATAGGAGTGGTAGAAGCTCTTTGCACTGGAAATCCTTCTAAGTGCTTTCGCTTGAAGTGATTTATATAGTAAACTGTCAAGACATCTTGAAACGGAAAGAGGCACTACCTCAGGCATATATGCTGTACGTTTCTTGAACAAAGTGTCCATTTATTTTTTTGCCCACAAGCTGTTGAGGGGAAAAGAGAAGCTACTCCACTGTACATTTATCCAAAAATTGTTTCATTTCACAGACATGCCGGTAGATCAGCAGTGTTTGCACAAAATCTCAAAGCATAACAACAGATACAGTACATGCTGTACGCAAGCTAGCTAGTCACTAACAAAATGACATCGCTTGTGGGAATTGAGGTGGTCTCATCTGACGTCTGCAGCTGGGTGGGTTTGTTTCGGTGTGCGCACCGCACCACCTTGGCCAAAGTTCTACATCTGGGCTTGATTCATTATGAGCTGGCCCAGAGTTGAACTTGACACACTAACTGAAAGTTCCTTTTTACTGTAGGAGAGTGTGTTATAGTCCGGTATATACGGTGTGCGTGTGTTCACGTGTGTGTGTGTGTGTGTGTGTGTGTGTGTGTGTGTGTGTGTGTGTGTGTGTGTGTGTGTGTGTGTGTGTGTGTGTGTGTGTGTGTGTGTGTGTGTGTGTGTGCGCGCCTGTGCGTGTGTGCATATATATATAGAACGTCGATGCGTATGTGGAACTATCGCGACTTTGAATTGAAGCGGATTTATATGGCACAGGAGATGTGAGACAGTCTCTTTTTGTCAATGGATGCTACAGCCTCGTGTTTGCTTTCAAAACATAGCTCGTAGGAGACGTGCACATTCCACCGTGGCGTCTCTGATCCATAAATGAAAAGGAGGCTTTCCTCTCATCTTTCATCTACAACTGCTTTATGTAATAAAGTGTTTGTCTTGTACAAAAACAGAGTACATGAGGAAAGTCATTAAGATTGGATTGGATTTACCTTCATTATCTCGCAGTGGAGAAATTTACATTTTCCAGCTGCAAAATTATCAAAGGAAGATGAGAGGAAAGGCAGCCACTCTCGCAGCGCCATCTTGAAGTCAAAAGAACAAAATTTGCAAGATTGCAACACTGTCCATGTTTCTATGTTCCTGTTGTGTTTCTTATTTTGCATTGTGTTGACTAATATGCTGTTGTTAAAGCGCAATATATATATACGTATATGTGTTGTTGTGGCGGGCACTAGGACCAGGCATCTCACCCAGCAGGTGCAGGGGAGGGGGCAGTTCATGTTGCATGTATTGCACTGCTTTTGCTGTTCAGTTCAGATCCACTTGTTAGCCGTTGGAATAAACACGTCTCCACATATTCATCATGTGTGCTCATTCCTCAACGGCTACATTGTCATGTTTTTTTGCTATTTAGTTTTTTTTTTGTTTTGTTAACTTCAAGATGGCGCTGCGAGAGTGGCTGCCTTTCCAAAAAGCTCCTGTATTTTGTTTTCGACTTATTTCTTTTCTTCCTCTTTCTTTCATAACTGTGCTGCTGTGAAATATAAATCTCTCCACTGCGAGACGAAAAACGGTGCATCCAATTTCCAAAATCCTAAATTAGGACATATTGGATTGTATTGTATTGCCTGTCTATATACACACTCACATTTGTGGCTTGAGTTTGTGTTCCTTCTGGGTTGGCTGGCGCGAATAGCTCCCGCTGCTCACCCACAGATAAAATAAATTCTTATCCCGTGACTGTAGTGTTCTTGGCAGTTTTGAAAGGCGCTTAGAAATAAAATGTATTATTATTATTATAAAGGGACTGTGCTATTTATAATATGTATGGGGTGAGTCCACATTTTCAATTGTTTATTCAGCATCCAACTATCTGTTTTGTTGACATTCTCTTTAGCGCAGCACTTTCTACTGAAGTGCCTTATATTGCGATGTGCCTAATATATGGAAAACATTTTAAAATATGTCATTCACTTAAGCTGCACCTTATAGTGCAGAAAATACGGTAAGTAAGGTTTTAATTCTTTTCAGTGTGTTGCCAATCTTTCTTTTATGGTAACTGTCAAAATTGCCTGTGTAACTGTCAAAATTGCCTGTGCAACTAATTACATTTATTTCGTATCTAAGGGCAAATCTCTTCTTTTCATGTAATGTCTCATCAAAACACCCCTACATAATCCGTGTCTCAATAGATTCACCCACGTCATCCTGCATTATGAACTAATCCCTATTCTTTCTTTCTGACATTTGTTGAATGACCACTGAGGGTACCCACAGTTAGTGAGTGCTCCCTGATATGTTTTGACTCCTTTTCTCTACCTTCAATGCTAGTTGGTATTAGTTTAGCACTACGCTGGAGGGTTCTGATAACTCCTAGTTTGTGTTGTAAAGGGTGGTTAGAGTCAAAAAGTAAGTATTGGTCAGTGTGCGTAGTAGCAGTACCTTACATTGCAGGAGTTTCTGAAAAATTACAAAGAGTCCTTTGGCAACACAAAATTCCTACGTATTTCAAACCGATAAACACATTAAGGCAAAAATTAGTGCATCCAAAAGATGGGCTACCAAATGAAAAACAAAGTAATGTAGTTTATTCAATACATTGTAAGGATGAAAATTGTAAAGAGCAGTACATTGGGAAGACTCAACAAATTCTCAAAAAAAGACTTCGCAACATCGCAGGGATAATACTAGTGGGCCTCAATCGGCAGTACATTTGCACCTAAAAGCTAGCAACCACTCATTTGACGACAATGAGGTTAAAATCTTAGCGAAAGAACATAGATGGTTTGAAAGGGGGGGTAAAAGAAGCGATTCTCATAAAACAACTAAATCATTAAAACGGTCTGGTGGCGTGAGGTTCAATTTGCATCGTTCATACAATAGCCTGCTTAAGCAACACAGGTTAGGCAACATTCGTAATGCTGATGACGTGATACCGGTGGGAGTGGGGCAAATAGGCCAGTCTTTAGTCAGGAATGTAGGAACAATCAGTGGGGCCACAGGGAGTTGTCCTCTGCTCCCCCCAACCTGAGAGTAGGGACCCATCATAGCTGTGTCCGGCGCCGCCATGTCTGGACATTAGGGATATATAAATATTCCCGATACGACCAGTCAGACTTTAGTTAGCTGACGAAGCCTCTTGGATAGGAGGCGAAACGTCCGACACCTTCAAAAAGTACAGATGACGGCTGAAGAAACCTTCTCATCGATCGACTGATACAGTGTTCTAGCTCTGGGCAGTATGTTCTTGTCATTTGCGCCGAGTGATTAGAGCAGTTTTCGCAAACTGATTGGCCAATGACTAGCCAATCATAGCTTGCAAAAACTCTGGCGTTGGCCAGCGCCTTCAAGGTGTTTGAAACCCTTTTGGGTTGCCAACTTGAAATCTGATTGGTTAGAGCAACTGTTTAATTGACACATTTGATGTGACAGGGCCTGCAGAACTGATTTAGAAGTTGTCCAGATAGATTTCTGACCACGGTAACAAATGATGACTGAAATGTGATTGGTTAAATGCTTGAATATGAAAACACGTCTGGAAGCAGCGCAACAGAAGAAAAGTAATGAAAGGAAGCTGAAAAACAATTTGGAATTATTAAATAAGAATTCATGGACAAAATATAATTAACATCAGTCTGTGATTGAGATATTTTTTTGCCAGCGAAAAGGCTTTGCAGGCCATGACAGTCCGCCACTGAGAACAGGTACATTTCTGTTCGAACATTGAGACAGAATACAAGCAAACTCTTTTTCAGGACAAAGAAAATGACGTTCTTTGAAAAAATAGTCATCTGATGTGTTGTGTTAGAGCATGCTAGCAAACCGTGCTACCTTAAAATAAGCGATGGCTCCGAACTTGACCAAGACTAGACCATCGCAAAAATGACAGGTTGCTAGAAAAAGAGGGCATGGGTTGAAATCAAGACATAAGTCAGAATATTCAATGTTGAAAGGTGGGGAAAAAGCCAGTTGACTTAGGGTAACATTGTAACCGGTGTCATATGGAATCGTACAAGTTGCTGTCTTAAAAATTGCTCTAATCAAGAAAAGCATCATTCTGAAAAGCGCCTCCAATAGAAGAAGAGTGGGCAGAGAAATGTCGTGTTATTTTTTGTGGATTTAGTTACAGGTATGTCATGAGAACAATGTCGGAAGCTTAATACTGCGTTTCAGAGTCCCGAGCTTTGAGATCCAAGAGAGATGACATGTAGTGATGTGTTCAAGGATCCTGAAATACACCGCAAAGTGGTCTGGGTGAGATGTCTGTTGCTAATGAAATTACATTGCAATCATTCGTTTTTTTGCTATTTGTCTCCTTATATGTTAAAACGAGCATAGCCAGAGCTGTCTTGCAACAAAAATTGGGCGGCATGGATGGAAGATGGGAATCAAATTTGAAAAATAACAGTAAAATCCTGGAAAACCTGCTAGCCAGTCTTTACCTGTAAACAAAAACAATGCAGCAATATACTGTAATTCAGTGAATTCACTAGCGATACAGTAAAATATATTTGAAAACAAATTTACACTGCTGCTTTAAGCTTTAAAGCTCATCTTTTCCTAATTGTAGAGATAATTCTGTCTTGTCAGCTTGGTGTGTCCCCCACGATCTGCCAGTGGACCCTCAGCTTCCTGACAGGACGGACACAACAGGTCAGACTGGGAAATATATCATCCACAACACGAACCACGAGCACTGGAGCCCCGCAGGGATGCGTCCTCTCTCCATTGCTCTTCTCTCTCTACACGAACGACTGCACCTCAACGCACCCAGCTGTCAAATTCATAAAGTTCCCAGACGACACCACGGTCATCGGTCTCATCAAAGACGGCGACGAGTCTGCGTACCGACAAGTGGAACAGCTGGAGCTCTGGTGCAGCCGTCACAACCTGGAGCTGAACACGCTCAAGACAGTTGAGATGATCGTGGACTTCAGGAAACATCCATCACCACAGCTACCCCTCACACTATCCAACTGCCTGGTGTCAACCGTTGAGACCTTCAAGTTCCTGGGAATCACAGTCTCCCAGGACATGAAGTGGGAGGTCAACACCAACTCTATCCTAAAAAAGGCCCAACAGAGAATGTACTTCCTGAGGCTGCTAAAGAAGCATGGCCTGCCACAGGAGGTGCTGCAACATTTCTACACGGCTGTCAGCGAATCCATCCTGTGTTCTTCCATCACCGTTTGGTTCAGGGCCGCCACAAAAATGGACAAAATCTGACTTCAACGGACAGTTAGGACGGCGGAAAAAATCATTGGCACCGCCCTACCCACTCTCGAGGACTTGCACACTGCAAGAATCCAAACTAGGGCGCGGAAAATCCTACTGGACCCTCCGCACCCTGCCCACCACCTTTTCCAGCTACTCCCCTCAGGCAGGCGCTACCGATCCACGCGCACCAAATCCAGCAGACATTTAAACAGCTTCTTCCCCCAAGCCATTAACTCTTTGAACTCTTTCAACAGTAGCCAAAATGGAACTGTATAGTGCCATTTAGCAGTTTTTTTTTGACGACGATACTAGTGCAGCGTGTTCTACCGGAAACAAATTCCTTGTGTGTTCTACATACTTGGCAATAAAGATGATTCTGATTCTGATTCTGATTGATGCCCTGAGAGAGCATTTTAATAGAGTTTTGTGACATGCAAATAATTATCACAGACTACATGCCATTTATAATGGATCTGAGTCGATAACAAAGTCACATTGCAAACATACTGTGCTGTATTAAGCTTTTAAGCCTGCGAAGGAATTTGGTGGCTACCTCGTCTTTACTGGTTTTCCCTCACGCAAACCTCAAGCGTCATTCAAATGATTATCTGAAGACTTATTATATGAGTGGGTGTAATACGATCTCGGGTAAATACTGATAATAACACTCAAGAACTTTGCAATGGTTATATTTTGTTTCATTTCCCATTTCCATCACATATCTAAGGTACCAGTAATTAAAATGATTGTCTGTCTTACACTGTACATCTCATTAAGTTGAATGTGGTTTGGGCAGCAAAAGGTGATTCATGAGAAATCACCTGAATCTAAATCAACATTTTTCCAAATGTGGACCATGAATAGATCCTTACAGTCATTATTTGTTATTTTCATTTTGTTGTTCCCTTTTTACCTCATTCTCCTCGACCAGTGGTCCCCAACAATCAGTCCATTTGGTACTGGGCTACACAGATAGATTGGAGGAGGGAAAATAATAAAATGCTTAGTTTTGTAATATATTTATTTGTTTATTTAATGTTTATTTTATTTGGTGTGGGGGGTGTGTGACATACATCCTAATCTGACATGCTCCCACCCCTATGATGAGTTCCCAATTGCCAATAAAATATATAATTGTTTGTAAATTTGGAAGTGCTGGTGACTGGCCTGAGTTAGATTAATACAATCATAATGGTATAATTTCATGTCTATACATGTTTTGGTCTAGCTGTTTGACATGAAGGATTTTGGATGAATTATTCAATAAATCATGCACAATCGGCACATTCAGAGTTCAATTATTAGATACAGATGATAAGGCAACAGTCTCCATAAAACAAACTTGACTCCTTCAGATAAAATAAATATCTTATGTAAAATACAGTAGCGTGGTTCAATAAATAGCTTGCAGTCATTCTTCATTTTGGTGTTATATTTAGTTTTATAAGTGCAAAAAATATGAGAAGTACTTTCATTTCACTCATCAAATCAACTGCTACTATGTTGGAGCATTTTTCAACTCCCACTTGGTGCAAGCACATTAAAAAAAAGAAAGGCTGACATTAGTTTTATTGTTCATCAGAGTAGATCGACTCATAGTAGGGAGGGAGGTTATCAAACGACTGTCAAGTTTGCAATTAAATTAAAAATTTAAGGTGGAGTTTGTGTTAGCTGTTTGAAAACACTAAATCAATTGCAGAAGTGTAAGTGTCGGTGCCACTAGCACTTCTGGCTCATAACAGTGGCTGTGTTTTTGGAGGCGCCACTCAAACCCCAACACCTCAACCTCACAGTTGGGAAGTTTAAAGTGCACCACATTTCCAGGGTGATTTATGTGGAGTGCAGTTTTGTTTGTTGGGTCACCATGTTTCACTCATATAGTTTGTCGGGCTTTTGGTGAATGCGTGTGGTCCAAAAAAAACCTCTGCATATCTCACAGAAAATATACGTCCACACAAGGCCTCATAAGTGATCTATAAGGTGTTTCAAAGGCCTAAACGTTAAATTATCACCAATCATAGACCCTTTACAATATCAACAGAAGTCAATAATATGATAGAAAATAATGTTTATAGTTTAACTGTCACAATCCGCAATGAATAAAACATTTATGAACACAAATACAAGGTTTTATAACAAGCACCTAACAAGTAGCAGTCAATAACAATAGACGAGAAAATATGTAGAGAAAAATAAAATGTGTTTGTATTTGGAATTAGTTTTTCCACAGATGACTTATGTTCAGACAAAGATGATAGGACCATATCACACTTTAGTTGTAAGTTGACATTGACTGAAAACCAATGCAAAACGTTGAGAAGGCAAATAGTGTACATGGAATACTCTGAAATGACAGGCAAATTGATGTTTGACTGTAAGTGTGGTATTTTTCAGTTGATGCCGAATATAACTTAAATTGAAAAATAGATAAAATACTAACGGCAGTGTCTGAAACTCATGACAAAAAGTTAACGGACACCCGGGCAGATAACTCTAAAAAGTTGCCTGTCCGGCCATAAGTCCGGCCTGCCCCATTTGTCACAACTTCAAACACAAAAAGACAACTAATCACAAAAATAACCCATTGTTGCGAAGTCTAAAGGATTTTTTTTTAATTAAGAAAGTATCACAAATGCTCCCCTGCTTAATTTATGGTAAATATCCCTTGCTGAAGATTTTGCTCCAGTTGTTGTTTGACGTCATGGTGCACACTGCAATGTTTGCGTTGCCTTGTCTGCTGAAAGCCACGTGGCCTCCTCTTTCTCAGCGGCTCTCAAAACTCTCAAGTACACTTTTCAGTTACGGTATAGTCCGAAGCACGAAACGGGCTTCTGAATGGCTGCCGTGCCGAATATGCAAATTGTTCGATTGGTAGTCGTAATTGTAGTATTATTATTAGTTGCTATGGTATTAGTAGTAGTAGTAGTAGTAGTAGTAGTAGTAGTAGTAGTATAGTATTGTATATTGTATTTGCCTTTATTAGTCTCGCAGTGGACAAATTTACATTTCACAGCAGCAAAGTGACGAAAGGAATGAAAGTACAAAAACAAAATACATGAGCTGGTGGAAAGGCAGCCACTCTCGCGGTGCCGTATTGAAGTCAAAAGAACAAAAACAACTAAATAACAAATAACATGACAACACAAAAACTAAGTAGTAGTAGTCGTCATAGTGTCATGCTCAGCAGTTGTAACTGAGCTGATATCTTGGGATTGCCCTCAAGTAGGCCTTCGTGTGTCGCGTGATGTGACAGATGTGGATTCGAGGCTACTTGGGAGACGTCCATTGGGGTGGGCACGCCCGCCGCCCCTCCAGGAAACTATTTAAATGCTCACTGCCAGTAGTTTACTGTGCAGACACAGCGAGAGAAGCATCACCATCCTACTCCAACTGAAAGTAAAGATCGAATCTTTTCTCACAAGAGGAACTTTCAAGGTTCACGTCATGTGCGGTAAGTGTTGTATTTTTTCCCATTTGGCTTCATTTCACATTTCATTCTCCAAGTTCTTGGAATTTGGGCGCTTTACACGCACAATTTACAGTTCAACGTCTTAAATTGGTCGTGTAATCAATACGTGTCTGTATCGCCAAGGCGTTTTAGATCGAAGAATCCCTGTTAAAGGTGAGACGTTAATGTATTTTTTTTTCTCGCTGTGTAACTTTACACTGAGTTGCAACGTGTCCTGTGTTCCCCCTCGCCACCACCCTTGCTACTTAAGTTGTAATAGCCTCGCTGAAGATGCATTATGGGGCGACGTGAATATTGGTTAGTAATGTGGGATTACTTTGCAAAGCGACACAGCGTTCATGATTATGATAATATGTAGTGTGGTGACTCGGCGGGACGACATTTACAACCTAAAGTCAATCGTTTACAAACCCACCCCCTGCCCCCAACCTTCTCCACAACCTGCTTAACTGGCTGCTTAAACACTACGTGCTATGTCCACTTTCTCAATAGGCAGTATGTATACGCGCGTGTGTGTGATGGCTGTGTGTAAATGTGTGTGTGGGTGTGTGGGTGGCTGGTGTAATTTGGCAAGAACACAAATATAAAGGCCTGTTGATGGAGGACAGTCAGTTATATTTTTAAAAACGTCATTCCCCAAAACATGACATATTTTTTGGTTTTGTAATATGTTAATTTTATGTGTATTATTGTATGATATCCAATATAACATGCACACACTCAGACAACAATGTTCTAAGAATGAATAAAGCGCTCAGATAATAATGTTCAGGTTTGATTGATAGCTCACAGTGGTAAATCTTGCAATGTTTATGTGGATGTAAGTTGTAGTTGTGGAAAATTGCCCAACACCACACTGAAAGGTTTTCGGAATAATTTATTGCATTTAGCACACGTGAGCCAACACATTTGATTGGATTCAAGGTCCAGACCTCATTTAATTTGCCTCACAAACGTAAATGCTGTGTTCTTACTTTATCTTTCATGCGAGAGAAGAAGAAAACGTGTCATGGAAATTCAAATCTTCTATGCATTTTTTTTCACCTTACCCATGTTTCCAATTTGGTCGTCATTTTTTTCTTCCTTTTTTCTTTTTTTTTGATTTAAGATTACATGTATTGTTAAAAATATATTTGTAGGCACCAACAATCAACCGTAGGGGAAATGGTCTCCAGTATTTATGCTGTATGTATGGTGATGGTCATTATAGACATACGTGGTTTTCAGTCTGAAGGAAAACACAACTACCATGTGGCCCAAAATGAAAGAGTTCGCCACCCCTTATTTGACAGACAGCTATTTGTGCACATAGAATGAGGAGTTACAAAGGCCAGTTTCCCAGAGAAAAAATAAATAAATCCTAGAATCTATGTTTAGGTCTTTACAAAGGTCGTATTAACAAGGGAAGTTTTAATCCTGCCTTTCAAAGACAACGGCACAAACTTAATGAATAGTGTTGGTCAATGCCGTCCACAAAATTCTGATACATCTTACTTAGCAAAGAGGGATACGGCTCTAAGCTTTTCTCACATTTCCTTACATTGTGGAGTTTCGTGAGTGTGGATATTCAAACATGTCTTCACAATCCTTGATGCATTCATCCATTCAGATGCATACACAAGCATGTGTCGCCAAAAGCCATAGGTAGTCATTTAATAGCTGAAGGCTTACCCAGTCAGGTGTACTGCATTTACAAAAAAATAAATAAATCAAATTTCACTTCAAGGCCTTTAGAAAGTTACAATTATCTGCTGTTCCTAATTATATATACCGTTGGAATAGATTTCCAAAAAGTGCGTGTGGAAAAAAAAATGTCCTATCCAGTTGTTCCTAAAGTCCTTAGAATCCTTAGAATTTATCTTGAGGTCTATGTAACATAATTGTCTGCTGTTCCTAATTATATATACTGTTGGAATAGATTTCCTTTTCCCCTGTTTGGTGAATAATATTGATCACCAAATTGGTTTTAAATATTAATGTCGATATAGGGTTCCTGATCATGTAGTGGCACATAGGACACATAGGACTTTTGTACGGACTGCATCTTCTCGGTTCCCATTCAGTGGTGGTGTGCACAACGGTGTGAGTGGTCGTTTCTCTCTGTGTGTGCCCTGCGAATGACTACCGACCGGTTCAGGGTGTAGTCTGCCTTCGACCCAAGGTCAGCTGGGATAAGATCAACAACTCCATGCGACCCTGTCCAAGATAACCAGTGTTGAAAATGGATGGATGGATGTCAAAATAGTCAACTAAAAAATATAATCCTGCCCACAAGGGCACACACACACACACACACACACACACACACACACACACACACACACACACACACACACACACACACACACACACACACACACACACACACACACACACACACACACACACACACACACACACACACACGCACACACACACTCATATGCCAAAAAAAACACTTAGCATTAGTTTAGATATGACCGTTTGGCTGAATGCTAACAAAGAATGCAGAAAGCCATGGACAGAAAAAAAATCTGGTGTATCAGGCAAACCCAAAAGCCTTGATTTTGTTCAAAAGATGACCCTGTGCCTTATACACAGGTGCACCTTATATGTGATGTAATATTGAGCTACAGCAGGTATTGATTTTTTTTGCAACTACTGTCAGCAGCCACCGACTCCCCCTGTAGAAGAAGTAGTGCATAACCCCAGCCTATACTGTAGCATCTTTTAATGTGGTGTGCCTTATATTTGGAGAACTTTTATATATTTATATATTAAAATGGGAAAACTTTTTTCATTCAGTGAAGGTGCTCCTTATAGTCCGGTGCACATTATATATGCAAAATGTGTGAAAATACACCATTCATTGGGGGTGCGCCTTATACACCAGTGTACCTTATACACTGTAAAAAAAAAAACTGTCCTATCCAGTTGTTCCTAAAGTGTGTGTGTGATGGAAAATCCTTAAAATTTATCTTGAGGTCTATGTAAAAAGTGAATAATCACAGAGCTTCTTTTGAGAAGACTAAGTTCATGTCGATATTATTCAACTCTTTACGACAGTCTGCTCAGCTGGTAATGGCCATGAGAGCTTTGCTTGCTGCTTATAATGTCATTTCTTTAGATGCATCTTAAATATCGCAATTATATTGATTGCACATTTGTATTGCATATTGCATGTTAACACATTGAAGACAAAAAAAGAACAAGTACTGTACTTTAAATATAAGAAAACATATTTATCAATATTCATGATACATTTGCACATCCGAGGCTCCACTCGCACCTGGCTTTACCATGTGGCGTTTCTTTAAATTAGATTATTGACATGTACCTCCAAAATAGTTTGGCATTTCAGTTTAACATTGCTTCTTTTTTTTCCGGACAGGCATTTTTGCTTACCTAAACCATCAAGTGCCCCGCACCAGGAAGGAGATATTTGAGACACTCGTGAAGGGACTGCAGAGACTCGAGTACAGAGGCTACGATTCAGCAGGTAAAACGGCTGTCACCCACGCACACATACATGCATGGACGCACGCACGCACGCACACACGCACACACACACACACACACACACACACACACACACACACACACACACACACACACACACACACACACACACACACACACACACACACACACACACACGCACACACACACACACATATGCAAAAAAAAAAACACTTAGCATTAGTTTAGATATGACCGTTTGGCTGAATGCTAACAAAGAATGCAGAAAGCCATGGACAGAAAAACAAACAGCAATATTTGAACAAAAACAGAGGAGCAACACATGCAGACTGGTACGATTATGATACAGGCATATATTCTTGACACGCTGTGAAGGACAAGTTATATTACTACAGTATACTCAATTCAAGCCTATCCATGTCTCTATATTACACAAGGCGTTGGTGGCTAGTGGAGAATATGTGAGATGTGAGCATTAGAAAGGATTGGTCTTGTAGTTCAAGGTGCCATTGAAATGGAATTGGGGAGATTTTGGAAGACTGACCATTTAGCAGTCAGAAAGTGGTGCTTTGTGGCACTGACCCTGAATATCGCTGGTATCAGAAATCATTCAAAAGTTTCCATTTGTGTCCAATTTGTGGATATTTTCTAGTCTCCTTGATGTTGCATGAACACTCTTCCATTCCTCACACTTCCTCTTGCAGTTTAAAAATGCATACGCTGATGAAAAGAGTTTAATTGTTGGATTGGTAGAATTTGATCCTTCTTTCATTTCTAATCCACAAGGCTTTTATGGAGGAAAAATCTCTGGTATTCATAATCAAGGTTATGTCATGTCATTTGTCGTGGGAGTACTGCTGTCTTTCAATTATCCTTATCCACAAAAGTGCAATGCAAAAACTTCAGCAGAGGCCATTTCCACTTGCCTCACAGCTTGTTCGTTTGAACATACCCCATGATGACATTGACAATTTGAATTTGAAAACATCAACATCTTGTCAATTTTGCTGATGATCGTCAGTGGTCAATATATAATAAATGCAAAGGAACACACAGCACTGCGAACTTGTGCATTCTGTTTGCTCATCCTATTTGAACAGGATGAAGCCAATGTCATCTTACAGCTGTTCCGCAAGTACTGTACACACTCCTTTATTGGTGTTTTTTTCTTCTTTTTTTTAACAAATCAGTGATTTTCTGTAAAGTACTGTGTGGTCTTTATTATAAAATAATTGACTATGTACATGTGAGCATGAATATGTGATTATGACATATCTGCCCCCATAATTTACTTTGCTGGAAATGTGGTAAGTACTCCCTTGCTATTATTAAAGTGGAACCTGCATATTCCTTTTTGTTAGGTCTGTTTAAAGTACATGTAGCTGATGAATGTTGTCTACTGTTTGTTCACAGGCATCGCTGTGGATGGAAAAACCAAGGAAACCTCTGACATCAATGGCAAAACCATCTGTTTGATCAAAAAGAGAGGAAAGGTCAAGGCTTTGGATGAAGAGCTTCACAGTAAGTTTAAATTACTTATGCCAGGTGATGAGGCATCCGGTCTCCGGTTGCTTTTGTGGGTCAAGCCTGCCACTGCGTCCTTATCAGTGAAAGAGATCGTATTATCGGTTGGGTTCTCCAGAGAAGGACTCCCTGGACCTCGACGAGGAACTTTGTACACACTTTGGCATCGCCCACACTCGCTGGGCCACACATGGAGAGCCGAGCGCGCTCAATAGCCACCCTCATCGCTCCGACAACAATAATGGTAAAGTCTGAAAGTGCCTCACTGCCCTCAAAATGTTAATGTATAGTCTACATGTGCTACCATACTGTATTTTGTTGTATTTATAGCGTAGTGTTTACTGTGATTGTGCCACAATGCATCGGTGGGGTAGCCAGTTAAGAGAACACACTTGTTAATCAATATAACAATGATTGTGTGTATAATTAGCTTGTAGCATCCAATTTGATATTGGTTTTGAATTACTCATTTAACTATATAATCCCGGTGACACCAACAAGCATATGATTCAATGAATCTTTAGTGTCTTCAGCCCTTTCGGTCAAAACTGAGCATGCAGTCTTGTTGGTCTTATTACAGCTCATTACAGATTGTCTTTTAACCCTGTAGCCATGGTAACAACATTTTTCAATCTCAATCTTGCCACCAGAGTTTGTTGTAATCCACAATGGCATCATCACCAACTATAAGGAGCTGAAAGCCTATCTGGTAAATTTATATTTTCTTGAGGCATATTTTTTACAATACTGTATATCCACAGGGCGGCCCGGTAATCGAGTGATTAGCACGCCGGCTTCACACTGCAGAGGTTGCCGGTTTTGCATGTTCTCCCAGGCCTATGTCGGTTTCCTCCCACATTCCAAAAACACGGATGGCAGGCAGATTGAACACTCCAAATTGTCCCTAGGTGTGAGTGTCGGAGTGACTGTTGTTTGTCTTTGTGTGCCCTGCGATTGGCTGGCAACCAATTCAGGGTGTCCCCCACCTCGTGCCCAAAGAAAGCTACGATAGGCTCCTGCACCCCCCCGCGACTCTAATGAGGAATAACCGGTACGGAAAATGGATGGATGTATATCCACAATATTCATTATTACCACGATCTAAAACAGTTACCAATTAGACTCCTAGTAACAGTAAACCTGTTTTGCATTCATCTCGGGGGGAAAAACATTTGAACCACTTCTCAGTATTATAGAGGGCAATGCTTTGCCCATATGGGATCTCAGCATTACGTGCATAGGATGATGCCCGAATAAAACCCATACGATATTGTTACTGTCTAGTCATTGATCCTTATTTCCCCTCCCCTCAAAAAACAAATGTAAATCATGCCTTTTAACTTCCCCAGATCACCAAAGGATATGCCTTTGAGTCTGAGACAGACACAGAAGTGATCCCAAAGTTGATCAAATACATTTACGACAATCGGGAATCTGACAGCATCAGCTTCCCCACGCTGGTGGAGAGGGTCATTCAGCAGTTGGTGAGTGGCATTTACTTCCTTGAGCTCGTTATTCCTTGTCTTTGGGTTGTGAGGTTGACTTTTATCATTTGGTTTTACATCGACGGGTGACGATATGAGGAGCTGTCAGGGAAATCATACACACCAATCAAATGCACAATTGAAGGATGCTGAATTTGGCATTCACAAACAAAATGATCTCCCACACGAGTGTGAAACGGATTTCAGCAAAGAATGAGCTTTTCATTAATATAGGAGTGTTTCACTTGGTTGTAAAAGGCCAAAAATCTTTTTGCAGAATTTATTAAAATGAATATGAATATATTGAATACAGGTGTGAATTAGAGCGTTTTGCTTGTGTCAGTGTTTACTTGTGTCTGTAAGCAATTTTGACCACAAAGTGTGAAGAAAAACAAGAGTTAAGAGTGAGACTTATTTGAGTTATATGCGTAAGAGTGTTTCAGTAGAAATCAATGTTGGGTGTGCGAGTGTTTCAGCAGTATCCACGAGAGCGCTTTGGTAGTGTATATGAGTGGTAATCCTGATATGTGGCCCCTCATAAGTGACGTCACCTTGTCTCTAGGTTTCATGATGTGTGTTTTAGTTTGGTCCCACCCATTAGTCATCATACCGTACATTGCAATTTCCTGTCTGTTTAAAACACAGTGGACATCACAAACCGGTCACCATGGTGACCACACTTAAAGCATCCCGGATGGCATCATCACTTGCTGTCGATGATTTGATAGATCAAGAGTTTATTTTCCACTGTGTGCATTTTGGGTGAGAGCGGGTTGGACATTTATGTCTTCCGCACAACTGTGTTTTGTGGAATAATGTGAACCAGACAGTGAGAAGCCACAGGCTGCCATATGACCACGACAAAACAGACCCGACCCGCCCCTCGCTGTCCAAACCACAAATCCACACAAACGCAGCCAGTTTGACATCTATCCACCACAAAGATTTCGAAACACAGCAAATGTTGCACAATAGAAGTTGTCTTTTACCTCCAACAGAGACCCCACGTCCATCCCATCATTTCACCATAACCCTTATGTGGAACCAGTTTTGGGTCACTCTGCCTAATTTAGGAATACACCAGAAACTATTCCATGATAATGAATAATTGAAAATGTTCAGTAACTTCAAACTTGTGACTGTTCTCTTCCTTTTGTCTTAGGAAGGGGCCTTTGCTCTGGTTTTTAAAAGTCGCCATTTCCCTGGAGAGGCCGTGGTTGCCAGGTAAGTTTTCACGCTAACACGCAAACGCACTTTCAGACCTTTCTTATGCTGTGTGGTTTTGAACATGTGGTCCTGGGGTTACACAAGTTTGAGCTGAGCCATCCTTGTGAAGCAATCATCCATCTGATTCATCGTTGCCCTTTCACATACTAAGTGGTCTTCGTTTTAGCAATGATGTGAGATGGTTGTTTTGTGCGTGCTTTGATTTTCATGTATTGTTCCTAATTGTGTAAACGCTTCCAAAATCACACACGACTGCCTGCGTCATTCCCTTAAGGCCCTGATAGATAGGATGCAGTTGTTTATTCCTACTGCTGCTCTGCCTGGGCTCTTTCAGATGTTCTTGGACCTCCTCACTCTTGTGCATGGCCTCCTTTCTTTCTCCATAGCTTACCACTGTCCTCCCACCTGGGCCTGGCCCATTTTCTCACTCCTTTGGTCTCATTCTCGCCGAGGCCTGAGCTCCTTATTTCTTTGGCAGCCTCTGAGTAGATGGCCATCTGCCTGCGTTTCTGTGACTCATTATCCAAGAGTTTCCTGTTTCAGACCTTGCCAGCATGACTCCTGGTTGATCACTCACTACATTTTATTAGACTTTATATATTTCTTGCTCTAGTTTATCCTTTATACAACAGGGAGAGCCAAATGACTGCATGAGGAAACAGGAATTTATTTACAAAAAAGTGCAATTACTGTACACTGTAAAGTAATTATAAAAGAGGACAGCACGCTAAAAACAGAAGTCTTTGGGTAGGCCACTCACACTGACTTACTTTTCGATTCTAACTACCCTCTACAACACAAACTAGGCAGTACATATGCACCTAAAAGCTAGCAACCACTCATTTGACGACACTGATTTACGTTTTAAGACTTGCGCTGAATATTCCGGAAGTCTTGTTTTTGAGTTGGTGACGAGTACTCACGTCACGTCACTGAAGGAACGCCCCTGACCGAGAAAGGACACATTGTAGTAGTCCTTTCATTCACGTCAATGCATTTTGCGGTACTTTGTTTGGTCTGAAAACGTCGTGTTGATCCGTGTTGATGGCGAAATTAGAAGGAAAACACATAAATAGCGCGATGGTGAATCCTTGTGTGTTGCCCCTATTTGATCTAGCATCTATTTGAGAGCATCTATTTGATATTCGCTGACAAAAAATTGTCAAAAAGGAAAAAAACAATTAATCAGCCTATTTCCACAGACTTTGTCGCCGTCTTCGGCCTTCAGCTTCAGCTTTTGGCCGCGATGATGTCATGTCATCCCTATGTTTGCATGGTGTCCAGGGATCGCCATGGTATGCTGTGGTGTACGAATAGGGTTTGTGCTAAAAATAGTTTTTTTTGTTTGGCTTTCGTCATTTTAAAAATACAAGAAAAATAAAGACGAATGTAAAATTTCCAGAGGTTGTTCGAGAGTGATTTTGAATACAAGAATGTTTGTACACTAACACCAAGCTATTGTCGTTCTAGTCAAAAAGGGTCACATTTCATGACTTTTTGGTTGGTCTCAATTTGCCTTTATCTCACGCAGTTATCTCTCTTTATACTCACACAATTCACTTTTCCCTCGTCCATTTGCTTCCCCTCTTTCTCCTGTATTTTTACTCCCTCAGGGTAAATATTGTCCTGGATAGCGACCACATGTTTTTGTTTGCAAGCCTCACTTCAAGCCCCACACCCCTTAAGACAACCAGTGGCCTTGCGTCACTGGAGCCGAGCCCCAAAGAAATCTTAACTTGGAGAGAAAAGAGAGATCGAGTTATACGAATAATGTTTATGCGAAGGAGAGGCCCTCACTATTTCTCTTTGAATAACCTACTCGGGATGAAAAGGTTTGATTTAAAACTTTTGTTTGATCAGCAGTCAAACAAACCTTTCAAATGTTGCTGCACTTTAGTTGCCTACATCACCAATCAGAAACCAAACTGAAGGAGAAGGCAATAAAATCTGTTGGATAGCATTCAAGCATTGCGATGTTGAAAATATTTGAGGGAGTAATCATGGGACATTTATTCAAGAGACTTCCTGTGAAGAAAAAGAAAAATATAAGAGGATTGCATGAGTGCATCAGTTTCCCCGATAATCAAAACCTGTAACACTGTACAGCATCTTAAATTGTTAACTTATTAGCCATGAACTTACCGTTTCTCTCACCTTCTCCATGTGATCAGAAGAGGAAGTCCATTGCTTATTGGTGTACGAAGCGAACACGAGCTATCTACTGAACACATTCCTGTACAGTACAAGGGTGGTAAGTAGGCCTCCTCACTTTTATTGCCTTATTATAACTGCCATCTGCCTCATGGTTGCCCACTTCCAGTAATGGCTGTTTCCTCAAGTACGGTAATTGGTATAATACTAAGAAAGATCTTCACACTTTTATGATAATAATAATAATAATACTAATAATAATAATAATAATAATAGTAATAATACATTTCATTTATAAGCGCCTTTCAAAACTCTCAAGGACACTTACACCTCCACAAACCAACACTAATCAATGTCATTTTGTAACAGACATAATATAGTACACACTAATCACATACATTACATGTACTTGTATATGTACACATAACAACAAAGCCAATAATTTATCATTGAGTTTGACCAAAATTAACATCTTGCAAATGAACAGCTTTTATCATCAATGTTGCACTGTAGATAAATCATTTATTTATTTATTTATTTATTTATTTATTTATTTATTTACAAAGATGTAAATAAATTTTGAAACCACTTGCACATTATCTGGTTTATATCAAGTAGTGTACAGTACTTGCCTTAATGTTCTAACATGAAAGACATTGTAAGGTCGAAATACCAAAACCAAAAAAAAAACATTTAAACACCCAACACAGTTAATTATCAACACTCAGAATGATGGACATCTTGGAAAAACAAGTATGAACTGTTGGACAATGCTAAACTTGCATTTTAATAGATAGATAAATAATAACAGGTATGTAATTCAACTGCTTATAAGGCTTTTCTGTGGCACTTTTATCATACAATGCAAAAACATGCATATGTCTCGCTATCAATGCGAGTAGTTGTGTGTCTTGTGACTGACACCATGTGCTAGACATACAGTATTGCTGCCGAATATAAATTACATTCCTGTAAATGTCACTTCCTCTACATTGTTGGTATCTCAACCACTGAATGTCAAATGCACTTTAGCTCTTCCGATAGAGGTTGTCTTTTGGAAAGTGTGGTTATTCGTGCAAATGCTGCAAGTAAAATGAACTGAAAAAGATTGCTGATACATTAACAACATATGTACCAGTAATTATTTCCTTTTGCACTTTCGTTTTACCATTTTTGTCTACACAGACAAAAGCTGCTTTGCTTCTCCTACCATAAAATTTAACAAAGTACATTTCAGCAGACAGTTCTGAGAAAGAGTTTGCTATGTCCATGTGTGGATTAGAGACATTGAGGTGACTCCTTGACCTCTGACTTCTGACCCCACAGCTCTCTTTAAGGAGGACATCCAGGAAAAGAACAGCCATAACCGCGCTGGTGGCACCATTAACTCTGTCGGAGATGGTAGAGCTGTGGAGTATTACTTTGCCTCTGACGCTAGGTAAGAACTCCACTCTGTGAAAACCTTTATCCAAAACAATGTGTGCCGTCTTTTCTCTGTATTTACAAGATGTACGGACTACCGTATTTTCTGGTGTATAAGGCGTATTTTCAAACTTTTTCGGTATATTAAGCACACCGGACTATAAGGCGCACCTTCAATGAATGAAAAAAGTTGTCCAAATATAATATATGAATACATAAAAGCTTTCCAAATATACACACACCACTTTATAAGACGCTGCAGTAGAAGCTTGGGTTGCGCAGTACTTCTTCTACAGAATCAGAATTAGAATCATCTTTATTGCCAAGTATGTAGAACACACAAGGAATTTGTTTCCGGTAGAACACGCTGCACTAGTATCGTCGTCAAAAAAAAAAAAAAAAAACTGCTAAGTGGCACTATACAGTTCCATTTTGGGTGGGTGGTTTTGGAGTCGGTGGCTGCTAACAGAAGTTGCCAAACCTGTTGTGGCTCAATATTACTTCACATATAAGGCACACCTGCGTATAAGGCACAGGGTCGGATTTTAGAGAAAATCAAGGCTTTTGGGCGTGCCTTATACACTGGGAAATACGGTATACGTTATTGAAATTGAATCACCTATTTTTTTCCCCCTATGACACACAGTGCCATTATTGAGCATACGAACAAAGTGTTGTACCTGGAGGATGATGATATTGCCGTGGTGAGAGAAGGGAAACTTTCCATACACAGAATTAACCGGCAAGCTGGTGAAGATCCTGTAAGAGCCATCCAAACCCTGAAATTGGAGCTCCAACAGATAATGAAAGGTCAGACAGACATTTAAAAGCAAACTATTTAAGGACAAGTTCAAAGTGACATCCTGAAATAAATGAAAAAAAAAATTAAAAAAAAGGGGAGAAAATCCCCTATACAGTACAGTACTTGCTTTCCCTCTTGTGGTTGAAGACAGATATTACATGTTGTTTAATTTTTTTCCCCTCTCTCTAGTGCAGTGTTTTTCAACCTTTTTTGAACCACGGCACGTTTTTTTACATTGGAATTTTTTTGCGGCACACCACTAACCATCTCGCAGGAACGAGGGAATTGGTGACGTGTTACCACACGGACGAATATTAAATTGCACTCCCAGTCTTTTTCAGCACGGACACCGGACAATGACATAATATTGGCAGATGATGATTAACACATGTTTGTAAAATTTTAAATTTGAAAAAGGGTCATTGGATAGTTTCTCACGGCACACCTGACGATCTCTCACGGCACACTAGTGTGCCGCGGCACAGTGGTTGAAAATCACTGCTCTAGTGTACTGTAGACTAGAGTACTGTAGAATAGAATATAATAGAATAGAATAGAATAAATCTGTCAAAATCAAGGCCTGGCATTTCATTTTTTGTGGCCCGTGAAATTAAGCATGTCAACTTCTATGATGCTTGCGAAAGGTCTGAACCAAAATTTCAAACTATCTAGTATAATTTAATAATTGCAATGTAGAAACAATCCTTTACTCTAGATTTTTAAATGCCAAAGCTAGTCTTTTTGTTGCTCACTGC